>NW_028324300.1:41250538-41441148 GCF_058129835.1 Hydra viridissima
CTTTCAAGTTTTAACATTAAAACCATATGTCAAATAAAGTTACTTTTCAAAAAACTGCGATGTTTGAAGCCTGGGAACTAAAAAGACCTAAAAAGTTGGCCTCCCTGGCCTAAACTTAAGAGCCACAAGTTTCGCTTCCCTTGCCTTTTCTAATCCAGCACATTTAATTATATCAGCACTAATAATTAGGCACGTAACGAACTAAGAAAAAGTTACTTCACATTGAATTATTTTCCTAACGAAATATCATGCTTGCGAGTCCAAAGGAGAAATATTTTTTATTATCTCTTAATTCCCACTTTAAACAGTTATAACTCACGAACCATAGAACCCCGTATCGTGAAATATTTTAGTGAAGGGAGGGGGAGGAGGATCATTTTTCAAAATAGAGGCACTTTATAGTAGCAAATAAATATACTGCTTGATCTTTATCACAAAATTTAGACGATACAGAGGACAAATGGTAGAAGGAGAGGGCGATTGCTTCAAAAGGGGGCGTTAATTGCCCCGTACGTTCGTTCTCGAAATGCCGGTACTGATATTCCCGGGATTTCGATAATATAAAAAAAAGGAACATCCATATAATTTTGACATAGTTGTCACTTTTATAGTTGGGGGGAGGCTGAAACAAAAATTAGGGGAGTTTAGGCATTCAGAATCAGAATTTGAATAGAAAAAGCAGAAATTTCTAGAAATGCAGCCATATTTATTTTTCCTTATCAAATAAAAAACAAGCTATATAAACTGCCATATATTGTCACAGTGGAAATGTTATTAAGCCTGTACTAAATGCTATCGAGGAAGTCGAGGAATTTAATGATAAATATCAAAAAATATTTTAACTAACATGTTAAATGCACTAATCAGTTTTTTTATTAGATGGTTGGTTACCTGAAAAGGACAGTATTAAACAATGGCCAATGTTTTTCCCAACCATTCTCGCTTTTACACATTCACAACATATTAATGACACAAGCCATAAAGTGTTGTTGGATTATAAGTTGAATACCAATTGTAGGCAGTTTGCATAACAAGTTTAATCCAGTTTCCAATTATTCAACAAAGCTTAAGTGTTGAATAAAAATTGTGCTCAAATAATGTTTATTGTAATAGTCTATAAAATTACACTTGATTTCTTCCCATTTGTTATTGTCAAGTTTTATATGTTCAATAAAATTTCCGTGAGGTGTGCACAACATAAAATATGAGTGATGGTGCCTTGTAACAGCCATTCGTACAAGGCATTGCATATGATATGCATGATTTTTATTTAAAGAAACACCAACATCATTTTTAATCAATTATGGAAGTTTTATGCTTAGATCAAGTGGGGACAAGTAATTTATAGAAAATGGGCATTTAACTTCAAGAGATGCAGGTGGACAACACAAACAAGTAACGATACGATCAGGACTACCACCAATGAAGGGAACATCTTTATCTAAAAATAGCCCACAATCATGCATTGCTACACCTTTATGATTGATTTTTAAAATTTCATAAAAACAGTTAACAGCATTTTGTTCCATTTCTCTGCCTTACATTATTGCAGGTATGTTTGAATTAACAAATGACATGCCAGATATACGTTGACTTAACTCCCACATATCAGCATCAATTTTATTTAACTTGTTCAATTTTGTCCAAACATGATAACTTTTTGAAGCTGTTATAACACCTTTTCTATATTCATACCAGTATTTGTTTTTATTTTGTCCTTTGGTCAACTGCTCAATTTCTTCAATATTTTTAAGCTTCATATGAAGTATTATATTTTTTTTAAATGATAATATATCTTTTGACATAACCAGTATATCATTAACACTCATTAGATTTGATTGGCAAGTACTAATGTCGTTTACGACTTCTAAACTAAAGTCAATATCTGGTTTCGAGACAGCATTAAAAATGATGGAATTAGGCGCTATTTCTTTTAATGCTTTTGCAACATCCTGAAGATTAAATTTAGTAGAATAATTAGAAATTGGATTAAATTTCTTATACAAACTGTCTACAAATGGTTTTTTTTAAATGTTGAGAAAAATTTTCTCTGCTAAAATCTAGATTTTTAGTTTTAACAGGTAAAACATCTTTTCGATTTGGAAGCCATTGATTTGAAACCATTGTGCAAGCCGGATTTGTTAAGCCCATTCTTACAGCAGCTTCAATTCTAAACATTGCTGCAGCAACATCGTTACATGTTTGGCTCATTCCTGCCATACATGTATAGTGACAAGATCGGATTTTTGCATTTTCTTTTTATGTCACAGTTTATGGCTTGTGACATTAATACGTTGTGAATGTCTGCATTCACCTTTTATTGCACAAAATGGACTTTCCTCACTTATACAGTGATAAGAGAGTTTTTGAAGCCAGCCTGTTTTATAAAAACTAAAAGCTTTTGATTTTTTATAATCATTTAAGTCATTGGTGCCTAATTCAGATGGGTTAAACATCAAATAGTTAAAAATATCTGGATACAAAACCATTGGCCATTGTTTAATACTGTCCTCTTCAGTTAACCAATCATCTAATAAGATAAACGAATCACTGCATTTAACATTGTTAATTAAAAGTTTTTTTTGATATTCATCTTTAAGTTCTTCGACTGCCTCGGTAGCAGTAAGTACAGGCTCAATAAAGTTTTCTATTGCAGAAAATACACGAGCAACTAATTCCCTCTTCGTTCCAGAAACACGCAAATTTCTAAGTCTTAAATACTGCTTTAACTCATAAACTTTCATTTTATTAATTAAATCGAAATCCATTATGAGTTTATCTTAGGATAAATGATCTTAACAAAAGAAAAGCTCAATTTATGCTTAAAAATCCTTTGTACGTAAAAGTTTACTTTTATTTTACCCACACAATTTGGATCCAGATCCTCAATATTTCTATGCGTTTTTTACGATCAGATTGGTGTATTCCTTGAGATTTTTCGGCACCAAAATTATTTGCTGACTTACAAACAGAACAACCAAGACCTGTTAATGAAACTGTCAACCAGTCAAATGTTTTTAATTTCTCCTTCCACTGTAAATCAGACCAGTAATCTGGAAAAATACCAACACATTGAGGAAAGGATTGGCAAGTTTCAATACTCGAAAAATCTGTCACTTCTTTATTTGTTACAGTGCATAGCGTTCTCTACCACAGGCCTATTCATCGCGCAACCGGATTTTTTTGTGGAGGCCTACTTTTTTACGGCAAAAAAGATAATAATTGCGTAATTTTAAAACTAAAAAGTATTTTTAATTCTCTGTATAGCCTAATAATTTTCTTTCATGAAAAAAGAAAAAGAAAGAAAAAATATTTTTAAGTAATAAACAATGTAAATAAAAGACAAAGAAATTTTTTCTAATTCAAAATTTCACACATTTACATTATTATTACACCTTTAATTTTGGCTTTAACATCGAAATACAAAATTGATATTTTCTTAAATTGAGTAGAAATGTTATTAAACCAAACAAAGAATATTAGATAAATTTTGATTAAAATTGCTAACAAAATCTGAAAAAACAAAAAAACTACTATATGAAACTTTTACAAATCTTTTATAAAATAGTATACTATATATATTATAAATAGTAGACAACTAAGTAGACTTCTAAGAGATTTTTAATACTTTTAGAGCAGGTTCTTTGCCAGATCTTGGAGTGACAGTGGTACATAAATTTTTTAACAAAATGTTGCTCAATATTACACAATGATGTTCTTCCATATCCAATAAATAATGGTCTGATATAATCATAAAAATACTACTTAAAGTTTTTCTGCAAACATTATCTTTGATTATTTGAAAAATTACAAAACAAAAAAATGTCCATTAGCACGAATTATCAGTTGGAAATTTTAATCCACCACGATCTAAAAATTTAGAAAACTGACCATATTTCTGATAATAGAACGTTGTTTGATCTAAAAGTTCATAATCAGTTCGTTCTTTATCATTTCGTGTAACATAACCAGCTATGTGAATAAGTGACATTTTGACATTATCAGCAATAGAAGATTCTAAATCTTGCAAGTTATCAAGAATTTCGCAGCAGTCTTCAGACAATTTGTAATGGCATAACGCACATTGATGACCAGACTTCACATTAAAATTGTCAACATCTGCATTTAATTTCAAAAGTAAAGATACATGTTTGATACGTAATTTCTCAATAACTTGTTGAACACTAAGAAAATATGTACTACCAGAACCTTGACGAAGTATACTATATTCTTTTTCCAGGTGATCTGTTGTAAATTGACCAAGAAGTACATAGTTTTGCGTAGTGTCAAGTAAATATCTACATAAATCTACTAGTCCATAACAAGTTTGATGTATACAAGTTGCAGTATCTTTAGAAAGCTGTTTAATGCGTTTACCTTTGGGACCTGCCATTTTAAGTGCCATATCACCAAATTGTAGTATTAAATTGAAACGGTTGTCTTCAGGATTATTGATAACAGCCTGCAAAGGATCATTATGCCTTGTATCAGCACCAATGGCTTTGACATTTAAAATTTTTCACCAACTAATAACTTTATTGATAAATATAGCAGTGTCGTTAACATCACTATGAATCATGTGAGGATGTTGCAAAAGAGCAGCGTAAGTTTTTTCAGAAAATACTCTTAAAACCGTCAATACACACTGTCGTTCAACAGGTTTAGGAGAAATAGAAATTTCATTCAGGTCAGATAACTTTAGAAAGCTTCTGGATTCTGCATTGTAAAGCTGCTTCAAATGAGTCCATTTTGCAATCCTGGTTACTCCGTTATCGTCAAATATTAATTCCTGAGTTTTTTCAGTTAACCAAAGATTACGAATATTTTTTATGAGGTGTACAAAATCATAAAGTAAATACTTTCCATCTACTGTTAACCATGGTTTTCCCGGAACAAATGTGTACATTTTAAAAAAAGACTGATTGACACGATTCCCATCACATATAATAGCTTTTACATTTGCATTGACTGAATCAATTATTTGATTGGTTAAATTAATCTGTTTAAACAAAAAATCAGATCGCAATTTTGATATTTGTATCATTTTAATTAACACCTTTGGACCTCCATTTAAACAAACAGCCATAATCCCTAACAATGTTTTGGACAATTCTACTGGGTTATCCTCCGATCTACCAAAAATAGTTCCACCATGGTAAAGCAATTTTTTTTTAACATATATTTCATCATGTAGTATGATACATAATTTCTGTTTATCCGGAAGAGAGTTAAAAATTGAGTTACCAAATTTGTTTTCAGTAATATTAGAAATTTTTGAAGTAATTCGAGTCAGTGTTGAAATAGATGGAAGTTGATAGTCATTACTTAAGCGATTATATAATGCCCTTGATGTTGAAAAATATACAAAAGAGCGTATAAGTATTTCAGGTGTATAAAGTTTATCTCCGACTGTTTTTGGTCCCATAACTGAAATATGTTGCATTATTATCTCTTTTTTATTGTCCATTGTCAAGGAGCTTAAAAAACGAAGTATCTCATCAAACTTAGACCAGGTGTCAACAGTTATGATTCGGTTTACTGTTAAGCTAGAAATGTGACACTTAATCCCATAATGAAATGTTTCAAAGGTAAGATTTTCATAAATTTTAAGTACAAAAAAAGGTATTCCATTAAAAAATTGCAAAGATTGTATAACAACATAGCCATCAACCATAAACGATATAACTGGATATTGGTGATCACTGCTATTGATAAACTTGTTTTTGATGTCACAAAAAGTAGCTTTATCTCTTTTAAAAAATGTGTCTAGCTCATCATCTAATGTACTTTTACTGCCACCTAAAGATCTTTTGGTTGTCCTTTCAGTTGGATTAGCAGTTGAAATTTGAGATAAAGGTATTCCCAGCCAAACAGAAGGAGGATTTTTTGGTCGACGTTTTCCTCCACGCACTATAACTGTATCAAAATTTGGAGGCCAGTGTAACTCACAGATAACAGTATACTTGTTAACAACCAAATTAGAGTTTGGAATAGCTTTTATCCATTTTACACGCTCAACGTTATGAATTGGAAACCGATACACTGATATTTTATTAACTTCACCAGATATTTTGTTTTTTTCACTTTGATAGTTGGTGCGACAAGCATACACACAACATTTATTTGGCATGATGATTTAATCTAAATTTTATAAATATATTATTAGCTTTGAATTAAATCTGAAACTCCATGTTTAAATTATATAAGTTTACTAACATTGTATTATATTCCATTATTTAAATATATATCATAAACGACATGACATTTTATCTGGTCTGAACATGGAGAAATTTTTTTTTTTTTTGCCGTAAAAAAGTAGGCCTCCACAAAAAAATCCGGTTGCGCGATGAATAGGCCTGTAGTAGAAAACGCTATGTTATAGTGTCATTTTCCGAATTACTTTTAGAACTATCACTCCTTAACTTCCTTTTCCTTCTGCTTGCTAGCCATTTATCCATATTTATAATTATAATAGGGGAGAACCTTAATGAATGGGACAGTTTTCGTAAAATGCATTTTTGAGGTTGATAAATTTGATTAAAAATTACTTTGAAAATAGTTTGATAACTATTAAATCTCGTACTATGATAAACAAAAACAAAAAATTGATTCCGCATATGGGTATTGGTAAAAAGAGAGTTTTATTGGACCATGGCATTTGTCCCATTCATTAAGAACTACTCATTGAATGGGACAAAAAAAATTATTGAATGGGACAAATCTAAAAAATTAATAAAAGAAGAGAGGTCCTAAGTAAGTTTCAAGGCAGTCAAGCAGTAAGAGTAGTTTCTACAATTAGGGAACCCGAAAAAGCTATAAATATAGCAGAATGTCTGCAAATATTGACAAATCTAAAATAATTTTATTAAAAAATATGTATATTAAAAATAAATTAAAAACACGAATAACTGTTTTTAGTAAAACAAAAAGCGTTGTTTAAATGCTTGGATATAATACCCAGTAATGACACATTTCCAATAGGGAAATGAGCCATTGCCTACAGCATCCCTATGTTAAATTATAAATTATAAATAAATAAACAACTTTATACCATATAAAGTATCTAGTTTACTTTCAAAAAACTCAATAACAAAGTATCTTATTAGATATTTAAAAAATTCATTTTATTTATGTTTAACCGAAATACAAAAATCAACAATTATTGTTTGTTGCAAAGTACATGAAATAAAAACCAATAAATCAAAGAAAGTGTAGAAGATATTAACAGTCAAATTCACATAGTTCGCATTCATAATAACGCTTCTTGCTGTTATTATTACAATTACCACATATCCACCATTGACAAGTAAAACACTGAATCCAAGCAGACCCAAAAACCAAATATATGCAATATGCAAATATTTAAATACAAACATTAAATATATAATTAAAATACACACAGATATACACACACATATATATATGTATGTATATGTATAATACATATACATACATATAGTATATGATATACATACATGTGTGTGTGTGTGTGTGTGTGTGTGTGTGTGTGTGTGTGTGTGTGTGTGTGTGTGTGTGTGTGTGTGTGTGTGTGTGTGTGTGTGTGTGTGTGTGTGAGTAGATATACATAAATGTATATAAATACAATAAATAACTACAAAACAGGAATTATAAGTAAGTGTGTATATATATATATATATATATATATATATATATATATATACACATATATATATGTATATATATAATATATATATCTAATATTCGCTATCTTTTTAATACTCTGTTATCAACAACATATCTAATTAAACATTTATACATATTTATACATATTATAAATATCATACATCAACATATCTAATTAAATATTTAAAATTAATTTCATTTAATAAACTATTGATCGACTCAACTTTAAAGAATACTAAAGAAAAGATTTTAATAGAGATTTAGTTCTCTCAACTCTGAACATAATATTGAATTTTAGCTAAAGCATTGGTCACACTTGTTTAGAACCATATTCTAACATCAAATCAAAACGTATTTAAAAATAAAATTATGTGTGACCATAACTAAGTTGCCGAAATATATTTTTCTGCTTTTTTCACATCAGGCCGTTTGGAAAAGTCCCATTCAATAATCAATACTTTGTCCCATTCAATAGGCTTCCCACTATATGCACAAATGACTGGACAGGCTAAAAACAGTAATACCTAACCGCAAATGTTTTACAAATTTAAAAAGTAGAGACATTTGGGTGTTTAAAAATGGAGTTTCATTTTCCATAACTTTAGTAATCGCTGCAAAATCAGACACAGAAAATTGTTTTTAAAAATTACTTATTGTTCTTCAAAACACAATAACATCCAATGCCATTATGTTTAGACCATAATAGAAATAAAGATTTGGTCTGTTGAATGGTTGTGTCAAACACTTCTCACCACAGAAGTCTGGATAGCCAACCGTAGATGCTTCTATGCAAATTTGGTTTTGTCCCATTCAATAATTGTCCCATTCATTAAGGTTCTCCCCTAAATAAATTTTTTTAAAATCATAACATTTAATGTTGAGTAAATCTACTGTGCACTATATTTTATTTCACCAAAAAAAACTCTAATGATACTTTAACGAAAAAAAAGCCAATGTCGCTTTTTGATGCTTGGTAACTTTTTATTTAAAATACAAAAGAAAAGACGCAATGTTTTATAATTATCGATTTAGTTTTTGAACTTTCTACTGCAAATTTTTAAATAATAGCTAAGACTTTAGTTCATTTAAACTCATATTCATATTGCTGCAAACTATAAAATTGTTTTTACAAGTTTATTTATAGGAGGAAAATAAAATAAAATTTCCATTAATTTATTATGTACCGGGATGGTATCCCACCCTAAAATATGCATTAAAAAAGGAGTGGGATGGTTTTCAAAATTTAAAAAGGTAACGGGATGGCATCCCGCCCCATCCCGCCTCACTTCGAGCACTATATATACATATATATATGTATATGTATGTATATATATATATATATATATTATATATATATATATATATATATATATATATATATATATATATATACGCTGCCAGTTATTTTTTTTCAGAATCTTTAAGAAGTCTTTCTATTTTCTTGTTTTTTAAGAACATTGAGCACTTTCTATTTTCGATATTCTGTTCTAAACATTTAGCACTAATTTTGTAAAATAGACTAACACAGTTTACATCCAATTTAAAAAATCTATTGTAAATAATAAGTATTCAAGATTTAAATAATAAGTAATGTGGTTTGTTATAAATCATATTATATACTAATTCTTATCATGTTATGAACACATGATATATACTCAAAGAATTAGAAAACTTTCTTGTTGGACTTTTTTAGTCACCGCTTTAACAAAAACGTTTAGAAAAATCCCGTGGGATCTGAACGGCACAATTTTACGTCACCCTTAGATAAACGAAACAAACCCGAAAGTAACGGAGACTGGCCTTAAACTGCATGAGTAGAAGAACTTTAAACAGATTTTTTAGACCTCAAATTTACAGGAAACTTTTTAACGGTAACAGACGAAACCTCTTTAGCAGACGGCGTATCTGGAATAAAGTCCTCGTCTTTCTCATCCTCCGCACTTTCTCCTTCACTGGAAGACATTAAGTTGTTTTTGTCAACTGTAATTCCTTTGGACTTTTTGAGGGCAATGATTTATGACGCTAAATAGTGCTTTAACAAAGTAGGATCTTGACACCCTTCCTCAATTTTTGAGCGGTTAAGTCAGATTAAGTATGCAAAAAGACTTTCATTATGACAGTTAAGACATCTGCCGCGCAGTTGGAAAACGTTACCTAGAGCAGTGCTGAAACATACTCTGGATTTAAACTCTTCAGCCATGTTTTAACTAAAAACGCAAAACAATCTTTGTCTCATATGATGACACTATTTTTACCGATTTAATAAATATTACATTAAACATTTGCGGTTTTGCTGTTAAAGCAACATTCGTTACCTTGCTCGTTCTAGATAAGCACTATTTGGGAAAGTGGTGACGTATTCCTGAAAAGGAACCATAGGCGAAGTGCAATGCTATAATAAGCTACTGTCGTCTTCCCTGGTCTACCCTACTAGGTGCTGCATGGTAAAAAATCGAAGTTCAGCGGCGGTAACTTTTTTTAACTTTTCGTTTTTCTAAAAGATAACCCAGGAACTACTATTTCTCTTCTCTCAAAGATCGCGCCTAAAATAGGAAGAAAAGGTATTTTATATCGAGAAACCGATTATTAGAAAAACAAAAAGAAGCCACATTCGAAGGATTTGCTTTTAAAAAAAAACAAAAGAATTTAAAGAAAATTTAGCAAAAATCTAAAAAAATGTAAGAAATAGTTGACGAAAAGAAAATACAGATGTGCAATCTGTCTTTTACAGATTTGAAAAGAAAAGTTTCTTCAAAGGTTTTGAAATATAGTGCGATCGATTTGATATTGACTGGTCAAAGATGACACGAATAACTTTGATTATTTGACTTGTAAAGGTTGCATACCATGTTCTATAGTAAACAAGTTCGTAAATGTATTATTTTTTTTTTTTTTTTTTTTCAGAAATAACAAATCAGCTGCGTTCGGATATCAAAGAATTAGAAAAACCGTATTAATTTCCGTTACTAAAGAAATGTTAAGAATAATAAATCAAAAATGAAAATTTTAATTTAAAAAAAATCTTTGTAAGCTTTTGAACCTATAACCTTTTTAACAATGCAAAGTTGTGGAAATCTTTTTCATTCAGTCTCCATAGTTTTGTAACTTATTTAGATGTTAAGAATAGTGCTGAGCATTATTTTGACCAATCCGGATTACGGATTACAATTATTTAATCCGAATTTCGGACCAATCCGTTTTATCCGGATTCACGGATCCAATCCGTCGATTCGGATTTCGGATTCAATCCGTTGATTCGGATTTCGAATCCAATCCGGCTTCATTGTTTTTGAGATAATCAGCTATTTTTTCATTATTATTAAGTATCAACCTAAATAATTCGAATTACGATCTGAGATCTATTGACACTCGACTCAATATAAGACCCCTAATAGCAAATACACCAGGGTTTTCGAGTTTTTCACAATTTATTATTAGATACCCACCTATGAGGTAGGAACTAGGAATTAGAAAGTAGCAAGTAGGTATTTACTATTTTTATTAATAAAAAAAGGAGATGTTATGTGCGTATTTGTATGCAATTCATAGCCAAATCTAACCTCATGTGGTTTTAAAATAAAAAGTCAAAGGTTTTAAAGTTTATTTTATTGATTTTTCTAATCAATTAATATATTTTTTTCATTTTCTCAAGTTATTTTTAAAAAGTATATGTATGTCCCATCTTGTAATATAGATAATATATAACATGGGTTTTTAATCAAAATTATTAGGAGGTCCCAAACCCAACTCCCAAGTTGTATCCTACAACTAGTAACAAAATTTAAAAAAAATAATAGTGAAATAAAACAATAACCAAAAATATAAAGTAAAAATATTATGTAGTATGTATATACTATATATCAAGACTAAATTGTGATACCAAATTTAGGTTTAAAATTTTAAACTATAAACATCAAAAATGTATTAAAGTATGAAGTGGAAAACTTGTCTGTTGTAACATTTGATAGAAGGTTGTTTATTAAATCTTAGTATATTTACAGAACTGTAGAAATTCAGGCTAATGAGCATATAATATTGTTATAGTTATACATTATACATAATACATTTAATATTTATTACAACAGTAAAAAAAATAATAATAATATATAAATTATAATTTAGCATCATGCAAAAGAAATATTAACCATTTGGCTGTTTCACCAGCCAGACAATTTCTTTTTGAAGTTATAATGTTTCCTGCAGTGAGAAAAGCTCTTTCAGACGGAGTAGATGTTGATGGTATACATAAATATTTTTTGGCAAGTTTTGAAATGATTGGGTATCTTTTGCTATTTTCAGCCCACCATGTTAATGGACAAGCATTTTTGTTGACGCAATTTTCTCTTAAATATTTTTCAAGCTCAATTTGTTGATTAACATCTTCACCACAGTCATTTTGGGGAAATAAAATATCTAAAGCAGATACCATGGAGCTTGGCTGATTAATAGAATCATTATCTGAAGAATCTTCATAATTTAATTGATGCATTATAAAATCTTTTAAGGTAATTAAAGTATCACTTTCATCATCAAAAACATTTTTATAACGTCGGTCTAAAAGTGAAGCAATATTTAAAAGAAATATAGAATCACTGTGCATTTGACTAAAAAATCTTGCTTTGAACTCTTGTGACAATGTTTCTTTTAATATTTTAATTTTATGTAGGTCAGATTCGTTGGGAGTCAAATAGTGTTGGGCAATGCTTTTTAAAATAGGATGTACAGTTGATATTGTTAGAGTTGTTGCAGATGACAAGACTTTAGTAACAAGATCGAAAGGCTTGAGCACTTATACTAACTGCTCCAATAGCTCCCATTTACTTTCGCTGAGTTCCAGTGATACTGCTGTTCTAGTAGTGGTATTACGATCATTTAAAACTATGCTTATACATTGCCGAGACTCAATAAGTCGTTCAACCATTGCATAAATCGATTTCTATCTAGTTTTAACAGACTGAATTAATTTTTTTTCTGGCATTTTTAATTTTTTCTATACTACTTGGAGTGCTTTGATTGCTACTGTTGAGTGTTTGAAGTGTGAAACGATTGTAGATGCAGTAATTAGTATTTGTTTTATTTCATTTTCTTCCAAGCCTTTGTTGACATAACTGTAACGAATTAGCGAAACATGTCCTACTCAGGTAGTTTAAGGCCAGTCTCCGTAAATTTCGGGTTTGTTTCGTTTATCTGAGGGTGACGTAAAATTTTGCCGTTCAGATCCCGCGGGATTGTTCTAAACGTTTATAATAAAGCGATGACTAAAAAAGTCCGACAAGAAAATTTTCTAATTTTTGATTATATATAATGAATTCAAAACATGTTATGAATTAGTATATAATAAAATGATTTATAACAAACCACATTATTTATTCAAATCTTAAATACTTGTTACTTGCAATAGATTTCTAATATTGGATGTAAATTGTGTTAGTGTATTTTACAAAATTAGTGCTCAATGTTCAGAATAGAACATAGAAAATAGAAAGTGCTCAATGTTCTTAAAGAACAAGAAAATAGAAAGACTTCTTGAAGATTCTGAAAAGAGAAACTGGCAGCGTATATATGTGTGTGTGTGTGTGTATTATATATATATATATATATATATATATATATATATATATATATATATATATATATATATATATATATATATATATACACTGGCGAGCAAAAAAAAGTGAACAGTACAATTTTTCAGTAAATTATGTATTATTAATCAATTAAAAATATAATACATAAAATATAACATATCGCTTATATTAAATACATATACATACACATATATACGACTCATTTTGAAAAAAAAAATTAATATTTTGTGTGGCCACCACCATTTTTCATCACTTCATTTAATCGACGCGGCATCGACTCAATTAAATTTGCTATCAAACGGTCAGGTATCGTAACCCAAACTTGTTTTATGGCTGCCCAAAGATCATCCAAAGATGAAATATTATTTTTATGGACCTCTTTATCCATATAGTCCCACAAATTTTCAATGGGATTAAGGTCTGGACTTTGGGCAGGCCAATTTTCAAAAAGGAAGATATTGTTATCCTTGAGCCATTTTTTAACTTGTTTAGACGTATGGCAAGTAGCATTGTCATGTTGAAATTTAATTTCATCCTCTTCTAATTCTTCCAGTGTGGGCAGCAAAGATTTTTGTAGAATACTAATGTATTCTTTGGAATTTATTCGTAATCCATCTTCGACTCTATGCAATCTGCCCACACCTTTGGCAGAAAAACAACCCCAAACCATAATTCCAAGATTACCCTTTACCGTTTGGTGAATACAATCTGGATTTAATTGTTCGTTCTTACGTCTAATGCACATCTGTGGACGATCTGAATGCAAACAAAATCGTGATTCATCTGACCATAATATTTTTGTCCAGTCTGTGTTTTTATTATTTTTTACCCAAGCTAACCTTGCCTTTTTATGGCGTGCTGTAAGAAGAGGTACTTTTTTACATGGATGTATTTTGAACCCCTGATCTTTAAGACGCCTCGAAATTGTCCATCGGCTAACCTTTTTATCATCAGAACACGTAAAAGTTTCTGCGATATGCGTCATAGTGGTTTTTCGATTTTTTAAAACATTGAATTTTAACTTGTGACAATCTCTTTCCGTCGTTTTTCTTGGTCTGCCAGAACCTTTTTTTCTAGCTGTTGTTTTATTGTTTTTCTGACATGAAAGTATCTTGTGAACTCCACCAACACTAATGTTTACACCTTGAGCTTTCATAATTTGAATAATTTGGCGTATCGATTTACCGGATGCACTCATTCCAACAATGATTCCTTTTTGTTCCATTGTTAAATGAGGTCCTCTGTGAAAGAAAAATGATAATATTTTTAGAGTAATATATGAAGAAAATATTTATTTAATGATAAACTATGTATTCTAAATGAATATTTTTTTTTTTCATAAAAATCCAATAACATCAAAATTAAAGGGGATTTTTCATTTTAAATAAGTTAGAGGCATAAATAAAAACCAAAATAAAAATAAAAAAAAATTACCTTTTATTTGGAGACATTTTTTTCCTTTTATTTTTTATAATAATAATATAGCGATAATACGACCTATTTCACCCACGCTCTAATATCAACTACAGATTTTGCTGACAACGTTCACTGTATTCATATCTAATGTTTAGAAGTTTATTCCTGTTTTCTTTGAAAGATAAACGTAAATTCTTTGATAGTACGAACAAAAATAAACAAGCTTGTATGAGTTTCTGACCAGAGCTCTTTCATTTTATGCGTAAGCAGTCGCTGTTCACTTTTTTTTGCTCGCCAGTGTATATATATATATATATATATATACATATATATATATATATATATATATATATATATATATATATATATATATATATATATATATCTAAGCAATACCTAGATAATCAAGATAATATCTAAACAAACAAAAAATTAATAAATCAATTGACTGGATGATTATTGTTAAAACAAAATGAATAAAAAATTTTGATAAATTAAATAATGATAATCAATACAAATCAAATCCTATTTAACAAAAATTTATTACTAGAATTCAAACTATTATTCCAATAATATCATAAAGGATGATTTCAAAACCAACCGCAAAGGTTTTTCCAATTCATTTTGATGTATATAAACATTCGACAATTACCATAATCTTTAAACTTATTTAGCTGCTTTTAATAAATTTATGTAAATTACTTGTTAATCCAACTAATGTCCATGCATTTGCTGTCATTGATTTATAATGTATTTCGAATAATAATAATTTTACTACAAAAGAATTTAATAAATCGATTTCTATTTCTTCCAAACAAATCGGTTCAATTCGTTTTGTCAACAGTCTACAAAAGACTACTGCTGATTTTTTTAAATTTATTTATTTTCAGTCTAAATCTTTTTCTTTCTTGCAATATTTTCATTTTTGTTAAATATAAACATTTTCTTTTTCTTAATCTTCTCCAGTTTTATTTATCTTTACTATGCAAATTAAACATGCTATCAGTCAAATTTCAATGTATTGTATTTAAGCAGGAACCATCCTCCTATAGTAAAATAAATCACATTTCTATATAATTATAAAATATACTTGTAAATAATTTTCTTTAGTTATATAATAAGCATTGTAAAATAGTAATTGATTTCTTTGACCAGGAAGTTCCATCAACTACATTAAAAAATAAAAAAAAAGCCATGAAAAGTACTCAAAAGAGACTATGCTGTCAAAATATATTTGGAAACTAAAAGAAAAAAATATTAACTTCAAATTAAACTGGTCTATTCAAAAAACTGCGTCTACCTATAATAACATATCTAAAAAATGTATACTTTGTTAACAAAAAAAGTTTGAAAAGATCAAGAAAACTTACTAAATGAAAAAAACTGAGTTTATTCCTAAATGCAGATATGAAAATAAGTACATTTTAAAAAATTTTAAACACAAATGACCAAACTTATTAACCAAATTTATTTAATTCTAAATACCAATAAAAAACAATTTATATGTATATAGTGACCACACGCTCTATTTTGTTTATTACGAATAACTTTCACCTACAGAAACCATTTCTCTTTATGCGGTCATCATAAAGCCTTTCAAAACAAAATAGCAAAGTATTACCGAGTTCTCGACACTCCAGTGTGCGCTGTTGAAAGAAATAATTAAACGTTGGATTTTCTACCCTACCTTCTGAATCAAAGTACGGAAAAACAATATAATTCAATATCGATTTCTTTTAGCTTGTAGATAACTAGAAAAGTTGTGCTTAACAATTTAAACCCTTGTTTTTTGAAACACTCATCTCTAAGTTTAAGGACAATATGCATCATCCACCATATTTTTGTGAAAAATATTTTTTTCAACTTAGCCCAACTTTTGCTAAGTATTATTCAGCTTAACTAACAAATCTTCAAAAACAGTTTTTTTTAAAAAGGAGTTGTAGAAGGTTGGACGAACTACCATAAAAATTTGGACTGGCCTTAAATCACCTAAGTACTTTTAATGTTTGGAGCCATTGCAGTAACGGCATTCTTATTATTTACCGCATTGTCATGCACAATACATATAGTTTTTGTATCAATTTCCCATTCCTTCATAATATCAACTAATTTGTCTTTTAAATTTATGCTGGTATGCCGCTCATCCATTAGTTCAGTTGTAATAATATAATTGACTATTTTCCAGTTTATAGTTATGCCATGTGCAGTAACTGATATGTAAGATTCCATAGCTTTACTTGTCTAACAGTCAGTAGTTAGTGCTATTGAGTCTCTTTTCTGTATTTCAGTGGCTACTTTATGTTTTTCTGTCTCATACAGTCCTTGAATTCTTCTTTTGATTGTAAACCGACTTGGTATTTCATAATTTGGTGATATTTTATTCATAAACTCAACAAATCCAACACCATCCACTGTTGAGAGTGGTAGCATATCTTTGGCTACAAATTTTACAAGACTGTCTGCTATTTGCTCTTGTCTTTTGCCTGATACAGATGGTGAAAAGAACATCTCTGTTATCTTTGGCTGCGTTAATAGTCCTATGTTTCCAGATTCTGATACTCCTGTTGTAGATGTTGATGATGAACAGCTAACTTCAGTATTAATACTATTACTAGCAAAAAGCAACCCGTAATACGGGTTATGGTCGGTCTGTTACTTAATTTATAGTGGCTGTTTTCCACAATTTTTAAGTTGCAACACCTTAACTAATACCCTTTTAGGGTATTAGTTAAGGTTTTGCCCTTTAAATTGTAAAGATTAAACCATCTGTAAAAAGAAAATAAAAAATTTGCGGAGGTAAAATAATTTACCAATTATTTAACATTATTTTCGTAATTTACATGAGATGAGTCATATCAGAGTAGGGCAAAACCATTTTCCTCTACATTACTTAATTCAACATATTGCGTTTTTAGTTACTAACACAAAATAATAACGCATCAACATGCTTTAAATTGACGAAAAAATAAATCGGAAATATTGTTATATTTTTATATCATGAAGTTTATTTAATCACATTAACGTAAAACGAACGTAATTTATACTTGATTTATTAATTATTTAGTAGCTACTTGTTACATGTTTCTTTAACAAAGGAAATCGACTTTAAAACGTTAAATACACATTACTTAATAAATTAATAAAAAATAACTAAGCCATTGAGTACAAATACGTTTTAAACAAAAAAAAAGTTAATTTACAATCAAACATGTGTATAAAAAATTTAAAAATATGTAAACTTTCATCTTTTATATTGCATTAATGCGTCATACGATAAGCCTAAATAAAAAATTGTAAAATATAAGTAGACATAGAATGAAGAGAGAGGGAGAGAAAGAAAAAAAAAAACCAAACAAACTGAAAGACAATATACCTGAGTTTCGGTAACCTGTTGTTGTACTTAAGCTACTGTCATGCAGCTTGTCGGTGTTGTTTTATGACGTTATTTCATGTTGGCTTTTAGTAGTATTTAGTTTAATTTAAAAGACATTACAATAGATTTAAAATACTAACTAAAAAACAAAATAACTAATGCTTCAAATAGCCTAACAATAAATCGATAAAAAAAGATAAAATCAAATTGAGATATAGATAAATTGCATTTATATAGCAAAACATATTGTCTTGGCTTATAGAAAATTTTAAAAGCAGAGAGTTCAATAAATTAAACTACCAATGAATTATTTTTAACAAAATATTGTTATATTATGAAGAATGTTACATTATAAAGAATGTGATTTTATGATATCATGTTATGCTGATTGAGTAATGGTTCAAGTTAACTATATCTAAGTTTAATTAATAAGTTTAATTGGTAAAAATAAGATTTTAATTAAAAAAGACACAAACAAACCATATAAACAAAATATTTTATTAAAGAAAATTAATAAAAAATTACAATAATTAAAAAAAAAGTGAAAAGCGGCAACAAAAAGGTTATAAATATCTTCACTGATAGAAGACATTTACAACCTTTTGGTTGCTGTTTTTTCTTTGGTGTCTCCCAACACCCCGGTATGGATGGGCCCTCCATTTAAAGGATGGCTCATCTATACCGCCATTGGAACGCCACTTATTAAAGGACCTCTCCGAGAGAGGCCCTGGGTGTTGGGAGCGATATCTTTTGTACTGCTCAAAAGTTAACAGATCTAAAATTACAAATAGAAGGATATAATAAAAATTAAAAATATTTGCAATTTTATATAATCAAAATATAAAGCATATCCTCACCATTTTCACAGGATGAAGAGGATGCTAAAAATGTTTAAAAAATAAAAAAAATAAAAAAGAGTTAAACTGGTAAAAAATTTAATCTTAATAAAAATGAGTAAAATGCGAAGTTTAAAGATGTCATATTTGAATTTATCTTAATAATCTTAATAAATTAAATAATTCTTTCAGCTATAACACATATTTCTCCAGAAAAAATACTTAAAATTTAAAACACAGTCCTACCAGTTGTACTTCTACCAGACACTAAAGATAAAAAATATACCTCAAAATAATTGATAAAATAATATTTACATTGATATATTATAATTTTTTTTACCTAACCCTTTCATTTCCTCCATAAAGTTGTCTAAAGTAAGAAAAAAGACAACTGAAGCTAAAACAAACAAAAACTAAACCAAAATTGACTATAAACTAAACCAAAAGTATAAACTAAAATGAACTTTAAATCTTAGTATCTGTACCTCAGAAGACAAAGGTTGATTGTTCAGAAATGGTTTTTCACCTTTTTGAATTTTTTATTTTTAATTTTTTTCAAAAATATATTTAATGTGCCTCAAGAAAAATTAAATAAAACACGAAAAAATAACAAATTTAACCATCAAGAATAAGACAATAAAGACTAATTATTTTACTATTTTTTCTCTCCTGGACAATTTCTACAGTGTGAAAACTGACCTTGGACTTTTGAGGTACAGATATAAATACTTCATTTACTTAACTATACTAATCATAATCATGTAATTTATACTTAGTTTTTTTTCCAACTCTCCTAAAAGAAAAAATAAAGCTTAAGTACTTGAAGTTTTAAAATTCCAGTTACAGTACAAATAAACAAATTCCTGTTAACAAATATCTAATAGCAAAAAACACTGACTTAATTCTTCCTTGACTTCGGTATCTAAATAATCAAAGCACTTAAATGTATAGACGGTAAAATATCTACTTAACTTTTTAAAAATAAACTCATTTAACTAATGTAATTAATACCATTATTAGCTCTTTCTTTATCAACTAAAGAAAATAAATCTTAATTAAACTTACTTGATATAATATAATAAAAAGCTTTCTTATTGAGAATTTTAAATTTCTTCTCTTTATTACTGACAATTTTAAGTAGGACCTATGTTCTTGGGCTTATTGTAAAAATTATAAAAACCTACTATTTTACTTTAAAGTCAACAACGTTTTTTTAAAAAACATTTTAGTTACTTTTTAAAAAAATAAATCCTTTAAAACTTACTATCTCTCTCTACATTGTTGCCAACTAAACAGAAAAACAAACAGTTGATAGTGAATTTTCACTATGGTAGTAGGTTAAGTAGATTAAATCGATCTTTGATCTATTCAATCGGCTCTAACTGTTTACAACCTTATCATTAAACTATAACTATTTTCTACAACCTGGTGTAATTTAACATAGATATTTTTTAATTATAAAATATTTAAGATTATAAGATTTTAAAAATTTAACATAGATATTTTTTAATTATAAAATATTTAACAATATAAGATTTTAAAAACCTGAAATTTTAAACCTACTTCAAAAAAAAAAACACATTAAAAAGTTTTTTTTTTTCCTTTTTAAAACTTACTTTCTTCAATTATACTGTTGTCATCTAAACAGAAAAGCAAACAAATATTGAATTCGATTCTTTCTTAAACCTCTTTAATTACTTCAATATTAAAATAATTATTTAATCTTTCTGGATTACATAGATTTTCGTCTAAACCAATTTGTTATTGTAAAGTTAATTTAAATCAACAAACATAAACGAACTGCAATTTGTAACATTTCATTATAACAAAAGGGAACAAAACTTACTTCTTAGTAATTCAGCGACTAAAAATAAACATATCTTTAAGAACTAACTACCTAACATGATACGAATCAGTAACATGACACACATCAAAATAAATACAAACCTTCATCGACGATTTGGGACATTCTATCAATTCGATATAAAAATAAAAAGAAATATAAGAAACAAATTTAATATAAAAATAGACATATTAAGATATAAAAAAAAAAAAATGTAAACGATTTAAGTGATAAAAGAGTATGTAAAATCAAGATGACCGTGTTGTCATTACAATAACAATTTATAAAATTCTCTCCTTTCTTCTCAGCTTTTACAATTTATATGTTTTCCAAATTCATTGTGTACAATGAATATTCATTGTGTACAATGAAAATTCATTGTGTACAATGAATTTCTTTACAATAAATATATGACGCACGCACAACGCTCCTTCTGATGCGCGATACAATAATGCAATTTTTACGCTAATTACAACACAGAATATAACCTACTTGAAAGATATGATAAGATGTAATAGAACAGATATAATAGAAACGTGCTTTTTTAAATAACTGGAAATTCCAATCTCAAAATTCCAGAACAGAAGAAAAACTAACAGCGCACAAACAAAACCTGTCCTTCACTAAGCGTAACAAAACAACCAAGAGTAACTAAAAAGTAAAAGCGCATTTAACTTTAGCATTAAATTATTACAAATTACATTACCATTAGCATATTCAATTAATTGCATTGTGTTTAGCAATTTTAATAACTCATCAATGCGTCTAACTCATTACGCAAATAATTAGTTTATTTACTAATATGTGCAGTAAACATATCTGGACATGAGAGCCAATTTGTGTTAACTCCATTTTTTGTGAATGAGTAAAAAACAAATTTGATATTTATGTCGCATATTCCGTCTGGGCCATATTGCTTTCTAATCGTTGTTTATTGCGGTTTAATAGGAAACCACAATCGATTAAGTCTTAAATCCCTTTTATGAGCCAAAAAATCTTAAAATAGTATTTTTACCACTGATCTCTATAATAACTGGATAGCGCATCTCTAATATCAAAATTGACGCCAAAATCGCCATGTTGGAAAGCCCCAGAACAATGAAATCTGATATGTGCGATAAAGCGATAAGCCGAAAAACAGAACTTAAAGCTTACGGGATTAAAATTTTTGGGGCTTTCCAATATGGCGATTTTGGCGTCAAAAAATAAGAAGTTTTGCTCGGAGTTGCGCTATCCAGTTGTTATAGAGATCAGTGTTGTGGCCTCTTTGTTTCAATAGTTTTTGGTAAACGGTAATTTGCTACCATTTACTAAAAATTCCTTTTGTTACTCGAAATTTAATTCTCTTAAATATTTTGACACTAATAAAGGACCTCCCTTCCCCGTTTTTGCTTTAATGGTGGCCAGGAGAATAGTTATTTTTATTAAGAGAAACGAAGTTTTTGATGAAGACCTTTTACCAAAATAATGAAATGTAAAACAATGATTTCCATGTAAAAGAGTTTTTTTCTTTAATATATATAAAAATTTAGTATAAATAAGAATTTAACATATATAAGAATTTTTTCTTTCCTCAAAAGTGTTGCAAATACAAACTAAGCTCATTAATTAGTTAAACACCTTATAAAATTTAAGTAACTCGATATTTGACAAATGCGCAAAACTACCATATTCATGTTTTTAAAGGTTTTTAGTTGCGACCCCCCGTTTAAAAGGATCCCCTAAATTAGGTACAACAAATTATTAGAGATAAAATAGAGAAAATTTTAAAATAATTGAACTAATTGCATATATTTATATCATTTTAACTGACAAAAGTTTACAATAAAAAGAAATCAGCGTCAATCGTAAATCTTAAAGAAAAAAAAAAAAAAAAGGAATTATGATACCATAATTACACACAAAAAAAAAAACCACCACATAAAAACTGAAAATCAATTTACCTATTTATAGTAACCTATTTTGAAATAACAGTTCATTTTAAACATGAAAATGTAACTATAAAATCTGTTTCGAAGGACAAAAGGATTAACAATTCTAAAAAAAAAAAAAAAAAAAAATCAAATTAAGATATAAGTTGCATTTTTGGCATAATGATGCCTTGGCTTTTAGTAAATGAACAAAAGCAGTAAGTTCCAATAATGAAACTACCTACTATTCATTTTTAACAATAGACACCAACGTGAAGGTAAGCCAAGTAGTCTATCAACACAAAACAGCACAACAATAACACATAACAATAGAATATTTACACCCTTGATCCTAAAATCCAGCGAAAATAACAAACCAAATTAAAATATGAAAGGCAAAATTAGAAAACCAATTTAAAGTTAACTATATATTTATCTTTTTACTCAACATATAACTACATAAAAGTATATTTGTTTTTACGTTCAGTATTAGTTATTCAATTACTTCAAATTTAGGACATTAAAACACCCTAGATTTAAAGATCAAGGTTGCATACTCTCTCATACACATTACGCTAAACATTAACAGACATTATTATGTGTTTCCAGAATAATTAAAAAAGGCTAGACAACACCTAGCTCTAAAGCAGTAACACCGCCTGGCACTAAATGCTGCCAAGTCACACCTCTGCTATAAGTACACCGCTTGGCTGGCAAGATTATCAATCTTGCTCAACATAATGCCAAGTCACACCACTTTGAAAACATGGAAACAACATAATTTAAACATATATACGACTATAAACAAATATGGTGGTATATAACACATATAAACACATTTTATAACAATATTAAATGACAGATATATTTATCAAAAACTATGAAAAAAAATATTAAAATAATAAATAAAGTTATACATACAAAATATGCTCACAACCTACAAACAGTAAATTTTCGAAATGAAAATCTAAAGACTATAAATTAAGAACATTAGAAAATATAACATTATTTGTGTAACACTTTTCACCTACCATACCTTGAATGAGATGTTTATCAATTTTGAAAAACAAACTATTAAATGCTCTAGTTCTTGAACATGCAACATATAGTTGACCATGAGAGAAACACGGTTTTTTGAGATATACCCCAACTCTATCAAATGTTTGACCTTGACTTTTGTTAATTGTCATTGAATAAGCCAATCTGACAGGAAACTGACGACGTTTTAGAACAAAAGGTAAATTAGAATCTGATGGAGCCAATTGAATTCGAGGAACAAAAACCCGTTTACCACCAGAAACACCTGTCAAAACCTCTGCATCAATATAATTATTTTGAAGAGCACAAACCTTCATTCGAGTACCATTGCATAACCCAGCTTTGAGATCTAAATTTCTAAGTAGCATAATTACACAACCAATTTTCAATTTTAAACAATGAGGTGGCATACCTGAAGGAGTTAAGCTGTTCAGAAACTCAACAGGAAAGTTATTTCTTTCATTAGGGTCATCAGTATCAATTTGATCAGCACTTAAATAAATTTTGACCTCACCCGGCAGACATTCAAGCACTTCTTCATTGATTGATAATGAATCAAAATTGGTTGGTGTTAAAATCACACGTTTAGAATAATCATTTTGATCAGCATCTCCAAAAATCTTTTCAACAATCGATTCATTTTCTCTAATAATGCACTGATTTGGTATTTCAATGCATCCTTTAAAAGGATCCTCTTCTTTGACAGGTATTGTTCCATTCCCAAGTTTTAATAGCCATTGGGAAAATTCACCTTCCCCATCTTGTACTCTCATATTTTCAGTTAATGCAAACTTCTGCACCCATTGCCAATGCAAAGAACATTTTATACACGATTCCACTATTTCAGCTGGTTGTCCTCTTTTCACAACAGGCAGAATTTGCCTAAAGTCACCACCAAAAAGAATGATTTTTCCTCCGAACGGATAGTTGTTGTTGCAAATATCTTTTAACAACCTATCAATTGCATTTAAGGCATGTTTAGGTATCATGGATGTTTCATCAAGCAAAAACAAACTAACTTGTCTTAAAAAATCCCCGTGCATAGAGTTAGGAGTTACATTACATGTGCTATTATCTAATATTGGAACAGGAAGTTTGAATAAGCCATGCAATGTAGATCCATTTGAAAGAAGAGTTGCTGCTATGCCAGTCCATGCAGCTGTAGCAGATTTAAAGCCCCTACTTATGGTTTCAGCAATCAAATAATTATAAGTAAAGGTTTTTCCACTACCAGCTGGTCCATCCATGAAAAACAATCTAGAATGTTGATTTTCTACACTTGGTTGCTCATTCAGTGCAGCAAGAAAAGCATTACATACATTTAATTGATTGACATTAAGCAACAGTCTCATTCGATTGGCTTCGTCAATAGATTGTTGAACATTTTCATTAAAATTTTCTAGATTTAAGCCTATAAACTCATCAATAACAGGCAGATTGTAATCAGCCAGCGTTTTACCACTTTGATTAATAATCTTCTCAATTTGATGAAGAGTAGCTTGTTCAGCTATTAGAAGTGGGACTGAGCGGTGAATGAAATCTTCCATCATAAAAGCTTTGTATGTATTCCAGAGATGTAAAGGATTGTCAGGTTCACAAAAGGTCAAAATAATTGAAAACAACTGTCTAATTTGCTTTGGCATATGTGTTAAAACCGCCTCAGAAAGAGTATTCTGCCATTCAGTGTCATCTTGCAACAAACCTTTCAAAACACATGCTTCACGAAACGTTTCAAGGACAATACCATTAACAGTACGCACATCCTCCCAAGATGTTGCTCCTTTTACTTGCAAAAGTAACAGTCTAAGAAAAAACAATTCTCCAGTTGGATTAACTTTATACATTCTTACTATCACCTTATCACCACCCCTTTGTCTAATCTTCCATTTACAATGTTTATCATCAAATACAAAGTGATAAGGAATGTCTACATACGAATAGCAATGTGCTCTTTCATTTTCAGTATTTAACTTAAACCATGCTGTTAGGTGCGTATCACGTTGAGCTGCACGATCTAAAGCCATTTGTTCTGCTCCTTCTCTAAAATACACTAACTGATTTTCAGGTAGATGAACTTTAAGGCGTATAATAGTGTGTGACATATGACTTATTGGATACTCAAAAATTCGCCACAATGCTTCAGGTGCACTAACATAACGACAATCTAAAAAAGTGTTTACTTCATCATGATTAATTTGTTCACTTATTAAAATATTGGCACAGTCGTGACCCTTGTATATGTATTTGTACAAATATTTAACAGCCTTAACAGACATGCAAGCTTCAACATTAATGTGAGCTTGATATTTCTTTGATAACCATGGATTGTAAGGTACCACCCAGCGGTTATCTACATTGTTACCTTTAATATTTATAACCAAACCATTATCACGTCGTCTATATCGCGGATAACCATTATGAACTGCTACTGTGTTAGCATTAAATTCTTTAGGATAGTTTTTGCTGCACACCCCATCTTTCATGCAGGGAGAATTTGGATTCAGTATGCCACATGGACCGTGAATCATGCAAGTTTTAACAACGTCATAAAGGTCTCGATTAACAATCGGATCTGGAATTTCTGCAGATATTAAATTATTGATATCATGTGCTGTTTCAAGCTTATCATCATTTGCAAAGTGAAATAAAATATGAACATGTGGCAAACCACGCTTTTGAAACTCAATAACCTGAACATGTGTTACAACTTTCCCTAATACACCATGCTTAAAAATGTCATTAAGAAGGTTATTTAATTTGAGTTTAAATACTCGAATAACCAAGTCAGGTCTATCATTTGCTGTCTGACCTGGATATAAATTTTCAGTTATCTCGCGCCATTTTGGGTTGCAAGTGAAAGTAATAAAAAGATCTGGTTTACCATACTTTTTAATTATAGCCATAGCATCTTCAAAGTTTTCTTTTAAAGCTCTAGGACTTCCTACATAAGTTGATGGTAAAACTACAACACGCCCTGGTCTAACATTATGATCATTTCCGAGGTTGTTTACATGGTCGTGTAAGACATCATACTGCTCACTTCTCAGTTTGTTTTGGTTATTTCTGATGAAAGCAAGGCGCTGGCCTTCAATTTTAACATACGCATCAACAGCATATTGCTGAAACAGTTTTTTGCCATAAAAGAGTGAAGAAAAAAAGTGTCTAACTGAAAGTTTATAATTGTAATACTGAGATAATGTAACATGATTTCTAACCAATGTAGCACGCTCAGGGTTGTGAACCAATTGATTATGCCAACCAGCATCACCCCTTGGAAAAAATAGAGGATAAACCATAGGATCTAAGTTGGCAGACAAACTTGATATAGTTTTAAGAGGATGACCTCTTGGGTAAATAACAACTTCCCTGGAAGCAGGTGGTGCACCATCTTCACCAACAAATACAACTGCAACTTCGTTATGTGAAGGGAGGTTATAGCGACGTCTATCTTGCCCTTCAAGTAAAGACATTTTTACAACTGACACTGAGCGTCCTTCTAGAGCTGCTCGACGAACTTCTTCATCTTCCACTTCAGCCATGTTTTTAAATGCAAGAGCAAATGGGTTCTCTTCACTAATAATAGTTTGCAATCGAAACATGAAATCATTTAAGCAAAGATCATTACCACGTTGTTGCATTCTAAAATTTACTGCTGCAAGTGGATCATAGATGTATAGTTGACAATATGTTGGCAGAACACCTTGATTTGATCTTAGATTACCTATACGATGAAAAACTTGACCACATATTCTAAAACATGGCGGCCCATGGTTCATGGGTTGAACTACATTAGCTTCAAATGAAGCAAAAGATAGACAGGCATTATAATTTTTAATATATTTTAAAAAATTCAGATTTGCATTTCTATCTGCATAGTTTCCTTTAAATAAATCTTCTAAATCTTGTGGAAATGATGAAGGTTGCGACAAAACTACCTTTCCATTATGGCAACATAAAAAATGTGTTTCATCGGGAAATTTCTTAGCACCACAATGCTGACAAACATAATTCATTTCTCCTAAATAATTATAATCTGGAATAGTATTGCTTCTTGCTATACAATACATTCTTTCGTATCTAGCAGCATTTCTAGCATTTTGTCGATTATTAATTTCATCTTGCCTGAGCCTATCTCTTTCATTTCTGCGACGATTATTTTCAATTCGCCTAATTAAGCTCTCCTCATTTGGGTTTGAATTATTTGCTGCTTGCCGAGCAGCATTTCTAGCATTTTGTCGATTATTAATTTCATCTCGCCTAAGTCTATCTCTTTCATTTCTGCGACGATTATTTTCAATTCGCCTAATTAAGCTCTCCTCATTTGGGTTTGAATTATTTGCTGCTTGCCGAGCAGCGTTTCTAGCATTTTGTCGATTATTAATTTCATCTTGCCTGAGCCTATCTCTTTCATTTCTGCGACGATTATTTTCAATTCGCCTAATTAAGCTCTCCTCATTTGGGTTTGAATTATTTGCTGCTTGCCGAGCAGCGTTTCTAGCATTTTGTCGATTATTAATTTCATCTCGCCTAAGCCTATTTCTTTCATTTCTGCGACGATTATTTTCAATTCGCCTAATTAAGCTCTCCTCATTTGGGTTTGAATTATTTGCTGCTTGCCAAGCAGCGTTTCTAGCATTTTGTCGATTATTAATTTCATCTCGCCTGAGCCTATCTCTTTCATTTCTGCGACAATTAACTTGCCTATTAACATTTCCATTTTCTAAACTAATATCTGCTTCTAGCCTAATATCATCCATTTAAACTTCACTTTCAATTGAAAGTTATACGAATCAGAAAAGAAACGAATCCTGAAGATCGCGATCTTTCCTATATAATTTCCTTTCTACTCTAAATAGCATACACAAATAATTTTTAAATATAACAGACTGTCATTTAAATTAAATTATACAATAATCTTATGACTATAAAAAAATATATATATCAGCTGGGAGATGTTTGAAAAACATTAGCTTAGCAAATAATTAAAAAAATTATTAAAAACATGCAATTCTAATAATAAACATACTGCTAACAAAGAAAAATTAAAAAAAAACAAACAAAACATTGTAAACCCTTTTTTGCAAATTTAAACATTATTTCTTCAAAAAAAATTATAAGCAAACATTTTTTAAAAATTCACAAAACTCTACAATATTTTGTTCTTCTATACCACATAAATACATCATCTGATAAATCTAAAATAAAAAAATGTAATGAATAAGTAAATAAATAAGAAAAACATTACATACAAAAAATGAAAATCCATGAACCTTATAGAGAAGAGCTGTAATGATTTACCAGAGGAGTTGTAAAATATTAACATTTTATGTTAGCTTTTACAAAATAATTCATGCTGAAACATCATGATTCCAGAATATTTATAGCAAAATCATGTAGTAAACAGCGCTAAAGACAAAAAATCAAATTGAGATAAATCAAATTGTATATATGGCAAAATAATTTGTATTGACTTTTAGATTATTGATTTTTAATAAAACTACCTATCCATTTTTAACAATAGACACCAACATGAAGATAAGCCAAATGTCTACTAACTCAAAAGATAACAAAAAACATCACAGCAACAGCACACAACAATAGCACACACCATAAGTTAATATAATATATGTAGATAATAACTTAAGTAAGATAACATTCATATATAACAAAACATAAGTAACAACATTATGCAAAATGTTATTAAAATACATTATTATGTATTTTTAGAATAATCTTAATCTTTATTAATAAAGGCTTGAAAACAGCAAGACCTAAAGCAGTAACAGTTTGACACTAATAACTATCGTGTAACCCTCTGTTAAAAGTACATCACTTGGCTGGCAAAGTTGACAAATCTTGCTCTACACGTTTACCAAGTCACAGCACTTTGAAAACACGGAAACAACATAATATAAACATATGTACCAACTATAAACACAATAAATGTGTTTAAATATGTATATAAAGTTAAATATATATACCTCATATACATATTTAAACAAATTTTTAAAACAATTATATAACACATATCAACACATACACAAACAATAAAAAAACACTTTACATTATTTTAAAAACACATTGATAAAACGCTATAAGTGTGCAAATAAAAATTTTAAAAATGATGCCAGAAAATTAAAAAAAGATACAAAATATATATTTACAAACAATACTCTTTACCTTCTTTTTTTTTTTCATAAGAACTGTAATCCTCACAACAAAATTTAACCTTTACATACAGTAACATGTGACATGCCATGTCAGTGTTGGCACAAAATTTTAATTTACTTTTCTAAATTTTCTAAAAAAGAACAATAATAGTTAATAGCATCACAGAAATTTCAAAGTAGTAATGATTTCAAAGTAGTAATAAACATTTTATGGAAATAGCATTAGTATAACTTTAAATAACATCCATACCCTTATTTTCCTTCTAAAAAATAAAATATCAAAAATAAAACTGCTAAAAGAAAAGCTAAAACAAACAAAATACAAACGATTTAAAAGATTAAAATCCTTTCTACTTTTTCTGATAAAAATTTAAATCCTTTCTACTTTATCTAATAAAAATGTATATATAACTATTTTATATACTTACTTCAATTATAATCTTAACGATTACCATTTATCTTAATATGATTCTTTATGTAATATATCTAAACTAATGATTAGATTTCAAAAGGAAAAAAGTTTCAACTCGCTGAAGAGATCTTTCTCCAATGGCCGCGTGCATTTAGAGATCGCGCTTTTTCAAAGCCTAGTAACTAATGACGAAACGACGTTAAACATTAAACGTTAAACGTTAAACGTTTCTGTGCTAATTATATTAAGATTATCATAAATATCAGCTGTCTCATTTGATTATTTAGAGCTATTTTGCAGATCATCATCATTGTCATCGTCATCTTTTTCTAATAATCTAAAAACATAATTCAGTTTTAAATTTAAATATATAATAAAATATTTTGTATTTTCTACTTTAGAAACTCCAATGTAATGTTTTAATATCTATTTGGATGAATGTAATATATGTTAATATACTTTAATGTAATAGTAGCTTAAAATATATTTAATAATTATTTAAGTTTATTATTAAATTTGAATACATACAAATTACAAATCATATTACAAAGTATAACTAATATTTTAACTTATATAACATGTTGAATACATTAAAATAATTTATGGGCCATATTAGTAATGTCAATACATCCAAATAAAATAGTTACCTTTTTTTTGTTTATAACGAGAAAGTCCATCACTTATATTGTGTTTGGTTCGCATGTGATTCCATAATGTGCCTGGTATACAAATACAAATACAAATTAATCACAATTAAAAGTAGCAATTTAAAAGTCATCTGCTCACAGTGCGCACATGACAGTATGACACACACACAATCAATGATTTAACTTAATCAGTAAGTAGTTGCTTTTACTTAATATACGTGCAAATGGTAATTAATAATTACTAAATAAAATAAATAAAAGTCACATACTTATATTATAGATATTTAAATTATTGTTTTAGATTTCTAGAATAAAATCTTTTTATTTTTATTATAATTTACCTGTACTGCCTGATGTTTTGAATGATTTTCCACAGGCATTGCAAAATATTAAGTGCTTGTTGTGTTCTTCAATACCTTTGGTAAAACTTGTCCAAATTTGAGACATTTTTATAGGTAAAGTTTAAAATATAAACAGTTTAATAACAAAATATAAATGATATAATACAAATTACGATACGATACGTAATAAGTACCAATGTAATAACAAATTACTGAGCTGTAAATTAGTAACTAGTTGGCTACAAAAAACTACAGAACAGTGAGTACTGAAAATAAATAACATTGCCTCATGACTGACGACTGTTATTAAATATTAATAAAAGTACAATAATAATTGATATCTGATAACTCGTTGTAGAACGCACACAATATTTATTTATAGCAGTAGTTTTCAAAAAAATTAGGGTAAATGGGAATTTTTACGCAAAAACAGTTTTCGACAAAATTGATTTTGATTTTTTTATATGGTTGTAACTCAATCTAAATACTTTAAATTTTCAGCAAATGTTTATATTAGTGTTGAGTTTTTTAAATTTTATATTTAATTTTTCCAAGTATTTTTTTTTTTTGAATAAACCGGATATATATAATAACGATTTGGTATTTTAATCCAGATTAAACGGATTGTTACTTTTGTTTTGATCCGGATTTTGTGCTCAGCACTAGTCAAGAACAAATGGCTTCTCACGTTATTAAAGAAAAGCTATGTAATGAAAGTGGTAACACCATTTCATTGAAGACAGGAGGTAGTAAACTGAAACTATCTATTGGATCTACGAATACTCCAAAAACAACCAACCTTACTCACAAAAATCTTCATTATATTCAGAATTCTCTTTCCTTAAGTAACCATCAAATGATAAAACTTGCTAATATGGTAAGGTAAAATCGAAAAAATGATGCAACATTTGGAGTAAAACTTATATGAAAAAAGCAAAAAAACGCTGTAGAAACTGGACTGAAAGACTGTGTCTTTGATTTGGACAGTTATCTTCTCCCATTAGTTAACGAAGAAAATATTTTATTTGAATTTAAAAACAAAGAAAAAACTTTGGAATATATAAATATTACAGTAGCGTACTGCAATGATGCTACTCTTTTTGTTTAACTACTCCTGGATCTTAAATTTTTTGATTCTAAGAATCAGTTTCTAAAAATTGCAGTTGACGGGGGAAGTGGTTTTATCAAATTTTGTATAAATACAGTTAATCTCCAAAAACATTTTTAAAATTACTGCAAAATTGAAATAGATTACGTTAAAACAAAACCGCTAACAGCTTGCAGGTCTTTATACAAAGATGGTCTAAAAAAAAATATTTAAAGATTCGTCAGTAAATGCTTCATTTCTTCTTCTAGTAGCTCCAGAAATAAAGGGTCCAACTTTGAAAACGATAACGAAACGATACGAAACGAAACGATATTTTCATTCAAAACGATAACAAAATTTTTTCATTCAAGATTGTTTTAACGAAAACGATAACGAAATTTTTCAACATTTTTAACGAAAAAAACGATAAAAAACGACAAAAATGATCAAACAACAAAAAATTTTTGTTCAACATCATTTTGACAAAATTTTAATGAAATTTTCAACATTCAGATAGTTGTTATCATTGTAAAAGTTGAAAACATAACAAAAAACGACTAAAAAAATGACAAAATTAAAAAGATTCACTTTTATTAACAATTTTAACACAAATTTATATAAGAAAAATACAACATAAAAAATGGTATTTTTATACCTTTAAGAATATTGCATTGCTGGCAAAAAGTAAGTTTTACCAACTTTAGACACTATACATTTCTTAGTAAACATTTACCCTAACAAATCTGACAAGAAATGAAATTTTTTTCACGCACCAATAATATTCAAGTTTTTTTTAAAAAACTCTGTTTAATTTTCATCACCAGAATGTGAGTCACTAGCTGTAATCCATTTTTTGATCTTTACTCTGGCATAATTTTGTTGAATGTAGAGAAGTTTGTCTACTTGTTCAGGTTGAATTTTCGTTCTTTTGTATGATACAAGATTTCCTGCGGAGCTCAATAGTCCTTCACATGAACAAGAGGTTGCAGGAATGCATAGAATTTTTTTTGCTTTGGTGGACAGAATAGGCAACATTTTTTCATTACATTTCCACCATTGCAGAATATTAACCTGCTTTGGAGGTGATGGAAGATTGAAATAATAATTAAATTCTTTTTCAGTGGGCGAAATATCTTGCAATTTCTTGTGTACTTTTAAGTTTTGGGATTGGAAAAGCTGCTCCATTGGATCCTCATCAGTACCAGTTTCTGAAATATTATTCAGTACAGGTTGTGGATCTTGATGATCCAAATAAATTGGGTGATCTTTGCTAATCATTTTGCATGTATTGTCAAATTGGTTGAATGCTTTCAGAACACTGCCTCTGTAGTAAGGATGAAACAGTGATGCAATGGCCCAGAATTTGTTGTCAGTCCCGGAATTGGAAAATCTCTTCAATAGCTGAAAAAAAATAATGTACGTACAAATCTCTTTAAAAATTTGATGATTTTGCTTATGGAAATCCCCAAAAAAAACAAGAACAAAACTAATAAAAGCAAGTAGAATATTTCATAAAAATTGTTCTAAAATATATTTATGCACTGTAATATAAGTATAAACAAGTTGTTTGTATAATAATTTACTTAATATAAAATAATGTTTGTTCAAACATTTAAATTAAATATTTTATTATTGCCAACCTAAAATATTCTTTAAGAAATTAAAGATTAAAAAGTAATAAAAAATTGTTACCTTGAATAAACTCCATCTGAAAGGACTTGACACATTCAATTTCAGGTTTAATTTTCTTTGTTCTCTCCAGAAGGTTGTAAATTTGTGGAATTACTCTGTGAATTGTTATTTCTTTATCAGCTGACAACTCTTCTGATGTTTGCTTTGCTAAGTTCAATATTGGCAGTAGTTCATCGTAAACTCGGATATTTTTTGCTGCGGGAATTTTTTCAGCATGTTTTTGGCGATCCAGTCCTGGTAAAAAATGCAGTAAAGTAATTTCGTAAAATGCATTGTAAAAAATATACTTTATCAAATTGACATCAAAATCAATTAACTGTTATCAGCCCATTTAATATTTTACATTAGTCAAATTAATCAATTCACTTAAGGTAAATAAAATCCTTAAGCTTTAATTAAAATAAAGTAAAAAGTTTTAATTAAACTGAAGTAAAAAAGTTTTAATTTAACTGAAGTAAAAAAGTTTTAATTTAACTGAAGTAAAAAAGTTTTAATTTAATTGAAGTAAAAAAGTTTTGATTAAATTGAAGAAAAAAAGTTTTAATTAAATTGAAACAAAAAGTTTTAATTACATGAAAATAAAGTTATTTATTAAATTAAACTAATTCAAAATTATTAGTTTTTTATATCAAAATAGTATAAATGAAACTTTTTTAAGTTCAGTTCACAAGAGAAAAAAAATGCCGGTTAGAGCAAAAAGCCGTCTAATACCGAAAATCTACACCAAACCAAACGTTTTTAATCTGGCAGAAATTTCCTTGAAATTATGAAAATAATTCTTTTCATTTTTACTCTATTTATTTTCAAGAATTAATGAAAACTGTTAGTATTTGAACAAATGTTTGTTACTGAATGATTTTTAAAAAATTGATATAATTTTCAAATTTCATTATTTTTGTTTAAGTTTTACTGATAAATTTTAATTTATATAATACCTGGATTATTCCTAATGGATTCCAGAGCTGGTCTAATTGACAAGACACTTTCAATCATCATAGCAATGGAATTCCATCTGGTTGAAACTGGAGTAATTATCTTTCTGAAACTAAGTACGCTGTTCGTATCTTGATTAATCTCCTCAATTTCTTCTTGAATTCGTTGTTGTGCAGCTGGAGATTTGTGAGTGTTGGTTGCAAGATCTGTACAAGCTTTGAGTGCCACTGTAATTTCTGGAATTTTTTCACAGCTATTTTGGACTGCCAAATTTAGTAGATGATCAGCACAAAGTAGTGAATCATTGACTTCATTAGCTTTTGGAATGGCTGCCTTGATGTTTGCTGCAGAATCATGTACCAGGATCCTTTGTGATTTGGGTTCCAAGGCAGCAATATCACATATCTGCCTGAAGTGCAATGGAAACAATATAGTTTTATAATAATCACTCTTTATATTGTGATATTTGCTCTATAAAACCATATTAAATAAAAAGCATCGATTTTCTATTTCTTTACAGTAGTATTTTTTTTATAAAATAAAAGTCTGATGAGTTTGAACATTCCTTATACATAGATGCATACAAAATTTTATGCCAAAATAGTTTCTATGTAAAAAAATGGACAAATTTGCAATTCAACTTTTTGATGAATATCTTTTTAAACTAAAATAATTTTTTGTAAAAGCTAATGTGAAGTATGTGGTATTGATCTAATGCTTACAAATATAAAAGTTTAAAATTTTTTTATGAATTAAAATACCATAAAAATATGACAACTTCATTATTTAAAATGTCTGATGAATTTTGATTTAATATCATTACAAAAGAATAGTTAAAAAGTAATCATGATGAAAAAATTTACTTGTCAAGAAGAAATGCAATTGCATCGCTGGTATGCTTGCCCAAGATACTTTTGCAAGAAACAACAAATTTTTGTAGATTCCAATTTCCATTGATGTAGTGAAGTGTAACTGCTTGGAAAGGATCGTTGTTTTTACTTGTCCAAATATCTGTAGTCAAACCAATTCCTTCCACAGTGGCCTTGTTTCCATTTTTAGATTATTAACTGTTTTTCAAAAATTATAATTTCACAATACTTTGGTTTGACTGGAACTTTGGTTGTTCAAGGTTTTCTAATAGGACTGGGTCAGGCTTACACCCAAGCTCGCATGTCGGGCTCGGGCTTTTACTAAATAAAGCAAAAGCCCGAGCCCGCATTCTTCAGCCCAAGCCCGACCCGAGCCTGCAAATTGTAGGCCCGACCCAGGCCTATAATTTCTAATGAAATTCCTTGGTTAAATTTGCACAAATGTCAAATCTGCCATAATCATTCGGTAGTAAGAGTTTGGATAGTTTTAGCATTTTTATCCATTTCCGATGATATTAAATTCCCAAAAAATACCAAAAAAAGTCAAACTTTTTTGTGTTGTTGTTGAAACTTAACTTGTTTAAACAATGAAATGAAAATAGTCGTTTTTGATCGCGAAAACGATCAAAACAATCAAAAACGAAATGATGCTTAGTCGTTTTTGCGATAATAGTAGCGACTAAATTCTCGACAATGTCGTTCAAACGAAAAAAACGAAATAGTCCTTTTTGATCGCTAAAACGAAAAAAACGATCAAAAACGAAACGATTGTTGGACCCTTAATATTTATATACATTTGTATCCATTTTTTTCTCTTTTCCAGTAACCTGTGGGGTTCCACAACCTTTTATGCTTGGTCCAGCATTATTTCTTTTTTCTTCTATATCGATAATCTTCTGGACAATTAAATAAAAATCTAAAGTGGCTATATTTGCTAATGATCTTGCCTTTTAAGCATTGTCGCATCCTTTAACATTGATTATCATATATAACTCTAAACACTGTTCTTACTCTAAACACAGTTATAACTCTGAACATAGTTATAACTCTGAACACCATTATAACTCTAAAAACTATTCTAACGCGTCTAGTCATTCTAGTAAAAGTTTCATCTAGTTATTTTAATATATTAAAATTTACATTAACAAATACAGAATAGTTGAAAGAATCTGAAAAAGTTTTCTACAAACATATAATGCATTTGTAAACCTTGGGCAGATTTGCCTTGTACTCTGCAAACATTGATTCGGATAGACCTATACAAGAAGAATGAAAATATTCATTACAATTTATACACTGAATCATTGAGTCTGTCGATTTAAAAATGCTACGACACACACAATACAAAGAGTATTTTGAGGTATTAACTACATTTTTTCTAACAGTTCTATTGCTATCAACAGGGAACTGTGTTATTCTGTAATTTTCAAGACATGTCAGCAAATGTTGGCGCATCAAGTCCTCCTTGAATCTAATGTTACAAGGATCTTTTCCTAAACACAGAGTAACACAATTTGCTATTGCATAAAAGCCACACAAAAGAACTTTCTGACGGGTTACATTGCCTATGTTAAGCTCTATTTCAGATTTTACTTTAAACATATTAAAAGAAACAAAGCTATATACAGTCTTGTAGACTACATGTAGGCTACAGTCTACATTGTAGATTACAGGTATAACTTCTTTAAATGTGTTTAAAGTCTGTCTTTACTTTAGGGATCGTAATTGATTTTTACTAGTATAATCCAAAAACTATGCTATTTACTACATTATACTATTTTAGTATACAGATATATTTAAAAAATACAAATACTATACAAGTGCACTGAAATATTGCTCCCTAACTTTTTCCATGATTCACTTGTATGACATAAACTTCGCCTGCCTTAGGAATTTTGAGTGTAGTTATTCATTCTTCATTATTGCTCTTGGCGATAAGATTTGCAATAATCTCTATTTTAAGGTGCTTTATGCAACCTGTCAAAAAAATGTAGCAATATATTTGTTCAGGTTAAATTCGTTTGCAGAAATTTAACTATTAAAAGTGCCGTGTCACTTGAATGATCCGCCCCGCCCCGCCCCGCCGATTGAACCAACTCGTTTAAATGTTCATATGATTTACTCAAATTGATATGGTTAAATAAATATTCGTCCTTTATGTTTTTATACCAAAATTTGACACAAAGGCTATAAAACTGAATTTAAAAACTTCAGTATTATTTTTATCATTTATGTTAATTCGATTTTAAATACACAAAAGGAAAGATAATAACTTTTTTTCAAAATTACATTTATGTACAAAAAAAATTAAATTGTATAATACAAATCTATTAACAATATATTCAAAAAATTTATTGATTGCATTTAGGAGTCTAAGTTCCAATAAAATTTTTACATTACTTATTTCAGAAGCAATAATGGCAGCGCTAAATAGCTGCTATTATTTAAAGGCATGATGACATTTTTCAAGATCTAATATATAAATATACCTTAAAACACCTGAAATTTTTTTTTTCAACAACTACTTCCAATAGAAAAGGCTCAAGTGGGTAATTAAAAATGGAACTGCATTCCGTAACAGAATTTTAAACAACAAGAATGTTATTATTATTTGATAGAACTATATTTTTGACAAAAGATAACATCTCATGAATTTTAAAACAACTGTCGCGTAAAGAATTTGAAACAAAATACTTTTTTCCTTTATAGTTTTTATATTGTTGATAATTAGTCGTTTTTGCGATAATAGTAGCGACTAAATTCTCGACAATGTCGTTCAAACGAAAAAAACGAAATAGTCGTTTTTGATCGCTAAAACGAAAAAAACGATCAAAAACGAAACGATTGTTGGACCCTTACCAGAAATCCCAGAAAGATATTTAAACGTTAAAATATTATTTGAAAAATTAAATCTTGAAAAAGCTACGTACATTTTGGTATGCGACATAAAGTTTAGTTAAATTCTGACAGGTATATCTCCAAGTTGCAGTTCAATTCATTCCTTTTATGTATATAAGTAGAATAGAAGAGAATATTGGACAAATGCTCCATTCAGAACTTTCGAGAGCTATCAAGACAACTATAAAAAGTTCAAAGAATCTGGTTCAAAACCTAAGTGTGCACAACATTTTAAGAATTATATTAACCCTGTATTAGTACATGGAAACCCCTCTGAATTTCTTGTAGATAAACTTGTTTTACCGGAGTTTCAAATAATGGAGGGAACTGTCAACCATGTAATGGATAACATGGAGCGGATTTGGTCGGAAATGAATAAGGAGAAGATTTACGAACAGTTGCAAATTATTAAGACTGGTTAGCATAGTGGAAAATTAAATGGAAATTCTTCTCGAAAAATTCCTAAAAAGTGGGAAGTCTTTAACGATAAGCTGCCAATTAAACTATGATGTTTTGGAAAACGCTTAAGGTTGTAAAATTTAGTTGTTTTGTCTTGCTTAGGATCCGGACTTGATGAAAACTTTCAAACTAATTTCGAAAATTTAAAAGTTTGATGTTGGAACATGGTATTACTTTAACACCAAAATTTTTCATATCCTGTTCAATCATGTGTCTGAATTCTGTAAAACAAAAAATGTGGGCCTTGGAGTTTTTTCGACGCAATCAGGAGGAAGTGTTCACTACCTCTTCAAAACTGCCTCATGGAACCGGTACAAGGTGATTATCCACTCTTAAACTATCTAATAACACAATGCCATCTGCATTATTCATTTCCAATAAATTGTGTTTAACTTTTACAATAACATTTTGAATAAAAAATGGCGGACCAAAAAAAGGCGCATAATAAAATGCGCGAAAAAATCTTTAAAATGTTATAATTACTTAATAGGAGTTTTCTGATTTGATACACCATATACATAGTGATCAGTAAACTATACTCTTTCAGGAAACGTTGAATTTAATTTGGACACAATTTAGAAAACTTAAATTTGGTTAAGGCTAACTGTGCTTTCCGCTTCGTCACAAACGGATCGGCCGGTATCTAAGGTTACGAAAAAACGTCTGATCTCTTGACTCGAACGCTTAACCTGCTAATATTTGTGGAGTAAGTACAAAGAGTCACATCTGGCCGCCGTAATTTTCTTCGATGATATCTTGGAAATTTCGTGACGTCGCTTTCAAAGGGTCGTTTTTAGCCTTCAATATGGCTCTGTGCATCTTTTGTGGTGAAAAAGGTTGCGCGGAGTCTGCAGTCGATTTTAGCCGACAGAAGCTGATAACGCAGAAACAGAATGACTCGGCGGGGCGCGAACCGAGCGTTCAGCAAATTTGTAACATTTTACGTCAAAGTGGATAATCTGCACGACAAATAAAGCTAGCTTTCTCGTTGCAACAGTTAGTCACTGGACGTTGGACGAGTGTACAGTTAATTTGCGTCAAAAGCCGTTCGGTGGCCGGATGCGACTCTTCTTTTCACTCGAATATCCGAACGTGGCCATCAGTCGTGTATCACCATCGAATGCTTAATTTAGTTATTTCTGGAAACAACAAAAGCTTATAAACGCTTAGAGTGCACATTCGAAAGAAGAGAATCCGTTTTAACAATAATTTCTTTTAATTTGATAAGACTACGCAGTTAAAATATAAACCTTGAATACACACCAGCTAAATAAATCCTAAACAAACAGCTTCGCTGTGCTGCTGTCCTAATATGTTAACGGATGGCCAGGAAAAACCTTAATCTGTAATGAATTAGTTCGTCTTTCCATTCAAAGCACTAGTTACTGCAGTTTTAAAAGTCACCTAAAGGATGAGCTCATCTCTCCATTCAAGAATAACAAGCATCAGAGTTTCGGATAGTGTGCATGCACGACACCACCATCGATGATACTTAAACAGAAAATGAATTGCAAAACAGAACCACTGAGTTGCTAAACATAACAACGGACAGCTAGGAAAAATAACGGCGATGAGTAAGCTTCTTCAATCTAATCATGGAACCAAGCATCACAGTTTCGGCAATGGTGCACGTGCAAATCAGCACACTACAATACTTAATCAAACAACTTCACTGTTTTGCTTAGTTTGAGAACGGATGGCTAAGAACAGCCTCGTTAGTGAGTATGAATTCATCTCTTCATTCAAGGAATTAATAATTAGAGTTTTAGAAGTGTCCTATATGCGGTAATTAAACAGCCTCTCAGATTTGCCTAGTTTGAGAACGGAAGGCTAGAAACAATCTTAGTAGTGGGTCAGTTCAACTTTTTATTCCAAGGAATTAAGCATCTAAAATCTGAAAAATAAAAAGAAGAGCTCTTTGTTAGAAGTTCTTATTTTTATTTTTCCTCAGTTTCTATTTTTTTTTTTTTTTTTTTTCTCCTTTTAAATGAATGTTTTTCTTTTATCTATTTATTTTGCTTAACTTAATATAACTGGCGCTTTAGGTCGTTTCTGTAACTAACTCTGAAATATTATTTAACACTTTAAATTGTAATAAATGTTTGAACAGAAGATAATCCTTTTCGTAACGTTGAAATGTATTAAGAACATTTCATCGTTATAAAATGCGTCTATTAAAATAGTTTCACAAAATATCTTTTTTTAAATATACATCGAAATGAAAAAAACACAAACCGTAAATATGTAAAGAAACATAAAACAAAGAAACGAATAAGGAAGGGCGCTTAAAAAAAACATGCCATGCCAAACATAAAAACTGTTGTCTAAGTTGTTCCTGTTGTTCCTCTTTTAAATGGAGCTTATGTTTAAGGTAGTTTTAGAATATTTTTAAACAAAAGTAAGCGCAGTTTTCCTATTTTAGATCTAAATCATGTTAAAAAGTTGTTTTTGAATACCTTTTCAAAGAAAAGTCAGCGTAGCTTTACTCTTTTAAATCTAGCTTAGGTTTAAGGTTGTTTTTGAATATTTTTTCAAAGAAAAGTTAGCGCAGTTTTTCTCTTTAAAATTTAGCTTATGTGGTTTGACATCACAAAAGTTAAAAAGGCAAGATAAAGTATAAGATAAACGTAAAATAAAATAAAATATAGATGAAAGAAAACTTAAGCTGCTTAAGAACAAAAACTACGTTGTCAAACATGGAGACTGATGTCAAGAAAGAACTTTTAAAGTTCGTTCATTTTGTCTTTTAATTTAAGAAATCGCGATTTGGATTTTCTAAGGCGTGCATGTCTCTAAGTTTCTTTTTCTAAAGGAAAAGTCACAATTGGTTTTTAACGCAGCTCCTGCAGCTTAATCCTTAACGAAATACACTTTCGTATATCTATACATAGAAATAAACAAAAACCCTTTTCTTAAATAGAGATAAATTAAAGAGTAAAATTGCATGAAACGCCTCGCCACATTGCTGAAGAAGAAGCGGATGGCTAGATACAGCTTTTTAAATTCGTGTGCTATCTCTATCGATTTAGGTAGTTTTTAAAAATTTTTATACAAAAAAAAGATTTCTTATCATGAAATGTAACTTTGAAAATATTTATACAAAAAAAAATTTCTTATCATGAAATATAAAATAAACGCGAAATAAAATATAGAAGTAACTAAAGTTAGGCTGCATAAAACAATAAGGTAGTATAGTATTCTTCTATGTATGTTTACATTGAATAAAATAAAATCCTTGCGCAAATATACGTAAATCAGAGGGTAAAAGTGCATAAAAAGCCTCCCTTTTTTGAAGAAGACGAAATGGATGACTTGATACAACTTTTTAAATTCGTGTGCTATCTCTATCGATTTGGGTTCTTTTCGAATATTTTTTCAAAGAAAAGTTAGTGCAGTTTTCCTCTTTTAAAATAGGATTATGTAGCTTGACTTCACAAAACACAAAGCTCAAAAAGGCAAGACAAAATACAAGATAAACGTAAAATAAAATATAAGTGAAACAAAAGTTAGGCTGCATAAATACAAAAACTGCATTGCCAAACAAAAAGTTTTTGGTCTAAAAAGAGCTTCTAAAGTTCGTTTCTTTCGTCTTTTGACTTATTGAATCGCGATCTTGTTTTTCTTAGGCGCGCTCAATGATATATATTAACTAGATATCTAACTTCATAAAAATTCCGTTAGAAAATGTGAAGCAAATTTTTGACTGTTGTAAAGCCGGTAGCCGCAGCAAAGAAGAAAAATTTCTGGCGATGTTGATTAACTTTAAACATTGGACTTATTAATATTTAACATATTTACAAACTGTTATTTAAACACAGCTACTTAAAAGCGTTAATAGATAAAGAAAGTTAGAAGTTATTATATAATACAAAGATATTACATTTTTACTTGGCAAATACAGATATATGTTGGCAAAAAATATGTTTTTGACTTTTACAACTGTAACTTAAAAGTACCCTGTTGGAAATCTTTGAGTTATTGTTATAAAAGTACACATATTCCATTATGAAAGAAATTAAAAGTGTTGCTGATATAAATAGGTATATATTTTTAATGTAGGTTTTCAATAAAAAAAATTTTAACTAGTTAAAAAAACTGTAACTTACAGTTTACAGTTTCAATTAAGGAATTTTCAGTAATCATATATTTTTTTAAAGAAGTAATTTTCTTTTTTGGCATAAATAGCATACAAATAATGTTAAATATTATTATTGTTAATTTTCATAAACCTTTGAACAAAACAAGCTTATTGGACTGTTGGCGTAATCCAATCTTTCCTTTATGCAATTTATTTCTAGTGTACAACTGACCATATGAGTAAAGACGCAATGTTAAATATTTCTCTATAATTTTTTTTAAAAGCTGTGAAGAATGCATGTCTTCAGTCAAAATCTCATGTTCTAAATCATGCATATTTAGTTCAGTAAACAGCGAGTCATTTGCAAGTTTTTGATTTATGAAGTGAACTAGAATGGTTTTAAGATTTTTTCTAGAAGATATTTTCAAATTATGAGGGTCTGTCCCACACACCAAAACTTTAAAAACATGCTCACATTTTTCGACAATCTTTAAAACACTACAGGATGGAAAGATTAAACCACCTCGATTTTTAAAAGTTATAAAGCTTTTCCATGAGGAACTGCAAAATAAAGAATAATCGTGATCAGTGGACAAAGTCTTCTGAGAAATTAAACTATTGGCATAAGTCAGACATGTAATTTTACTATAAAGTTTTCTTACAATAAACCCTGCAATATATCCAAGTATAGCTTCTTTATAAATTTAAGAGACTGATGAAAGACAACCAGCAAGGTCTTTAAAATAGTTAGAATCCTCACTAGATATTGTATTATATTCAACAAGAGGAGATCTCCTTTTACTCCACTTTAATAAAAAGATTGAGCCAGAAGATCTTTGGTCAAAAGTAAGGCAGTTGCTAAATTTTGATCCTATAATAGAGTTTCTTAATAAAATTCTTTTCAAAGCAGATTTTAACTGGCGTGCATCTGGATTGTTATTGAAACCATTTTTGCCGCGAATACAAGCAAATAATAATTCAACATGATCTTGTGACGTTTTATATGTTAAAATAAATTTAAAAGGATTCTCATGTCTAGATAAAAGGTTAAGGGATAAATCTCTAACACTTGTGGCTGCTACAATGAAACCAAGTACAAATGTCTTTCTTCTGTGTTTAATTAAAGGAATTTTAGATAGGTCTGATAAGTTAACTAGGTAATTTACAGATTTTTCTATGGTTTCAACCCATTTTGGAGCTTCATTCAAAAACAAAGGTTTCTTTGATCCTTTTTCAAAAAGGTTTTTAGAGTTTAACAAGTCGAATAATTAGTCTAAAGTTCTAATAAAATTAATTGTGCCTTGGGCATCAATAAAAGATGTATGACCTGAAACCATCAAAAACTCTATAGCATCAGCAACTGAACTACTTAGCGTTTGAGCTGCAATTTTAACGTTCATTTTATGTCTGTGAAAGTCAATGTGGTAATTGCCAAGTTTATTTGCAAACTTAAATCCTTCTAATTCTTGCAGTTTATGCAATGCTTTAATATGATCCCACTTAATATATCGATTTTGTTCATCAACAATGATACCGATACTACACAAAGCGTTTCGAGCTAATTTAAGCATATGACAAGGATCAGGGATATAATATATAGGATGGTCATATTCAGGATGGGGAAAACTAATATGTATCTCTATAATTTTACTTCCAAATGAACACCCAAGATTCTTCATAGCATTAAAGTTGGAAATAAGTCCATCACATGTTATACTCCAAACATTCAGGTTATGAGTAGCGCATAAATCTAAAGCATTTTTAATTAAGCAACTTAAATCTGTTGAGGAAATTTTATCACACAATATGCAGCCTATAGGACATTTCCAATGGCCTTTCAATCCGACAACCATAAAAGCTAGTGCTTCTGTTGCTAATTTATCTTGGTCATATGCTAGAATATTTTTTCCAAAACTAGCAAAACCTTCATATGATCTAGTAACATCATACCGCAGAGCAGCCCTGATATGCATAGAATCAAATATTAATGCGCATTCTTTGTATGATGAGTCCTCAAAGGTCTTATTTTGTAAAAATTTGAAAACATCTCCAAAAAACCCAGGCGAACAATCTACAGATGATGTCCAGTTTGAAAGTGAGCTTACGGCAGGTATTGAGAATGTAGATTTAACAAATTCATATGCTCTTGGGGAATAAAAGTGCAGTGTTAAGGCAAATTTTTTAACTTCTTCAGAGTATCTATACTCCTTTTTTTTTTTTTGCCTCTATTTTTTAATTCAGATTTCAAAAGCTCTCTTGTCAACCCAGAGAAGTTGTTCTCAAGTAATTCTGCAACATCAATGGAAATAATTTTTTTCTCTAATTTTTGAATAACTTTGCTAAGTGAAGCAATTTTGTTATCTTTTCGTTTAAGCTGTTGTTTTAATATTTTAATCTTTTTTTTTAAGTAATAGTTTTTTTGGAGAATTTTGTTCAAGTATTTTTTTTTTAATAGTATTTGTAATTTCAGGGTTAGGGTCAGGCTCTGTTACCTCTATATTCGAGGTAGAACAATATGTTTTTTTAATGTGTGATGTATCATCATTATATAGCTGATTTCGCTTGTTATTTTTGTTCAATAATAAATGGAAGTCAAATACTGAAGGCACAACATTTTTTTTCAGAACACGTTTTTCATTCTCTTGGCACTCAAAATCTTCTAACCTAAAATGTTTACTGCAGATTCTACTACATTTACTTGGTGTAATTTGTAAACATTAAGCTGTCGCTGCCCATTTTTTACAAAGAATTTCATCATTTAAAGGGAATCTGTGAAAAGAAATTCAACAACTTTTATCAAATCTGCTTTTACAGTTGTAGACTGAGCAATTATTAACCATATTTTTTATTCTAAATAAAAAGAGTATTATTTTTAAAAATATATCTTTCTTGTTTTATAAATTCATACACACACGCACACACATTATCCCGAACTTTATCATACAAAATATCATTAGAATATATATATATATATATATATATATATATATATATATATATATATATATATATATATATATATATATATATATATGTATATGTATGTATGTATATATATATATATGTATGTATGCATATATATATATACATATATATACATATATATTAGGGTGGTGCTCAAAAAACTTTTTCAAAGTAAATTGATGGGACAACCTCTATTTTTGTTCCTTTTAGCATAACAAACTTATGTGCAAAATTTGAGAAGGATATTTCATCATTAAGGGGTGCCACACGGGGTTGAAAGTTTCACAAAGGTTGACGCTAATGGCTGTAAGCACTTTAAAAAATTTTTTCTACATAAACTATTTTAATTCAAAAGTTTTTAAATAACAAAGTATTGAACATTGAAAACCATGAAAAAATAACTATAATTTCAATACCATTTTAGTTTTTCATTTTGTTTTGAATGGAAAAATGACTATTTAGTCCTGTTTAACAACAGTGGATTTCTTGGCATCTGGAAACTGTTTTCGATGCTCAGACACAACATGGAGAAGTGCTTGCTTTTGTCCTTCATCTTTTGTTAGAATTTGGTTAAAGTCTTGGATAAGAGCAACTCCTCTCTCTGCTCTGTCATTCACAACGCTCAAACCGGCTACAAAATGCTTAGCTGCAATAAAAACTTGGTCCTCGTTCCGCAAAGATGAATCCAATTCGAGCCAAGAAGTTGAGATGCCCAGTATAACAAAAAACCTCATGGTGTTCGAGTTAATGAAATCAGCAAGCTCTGATGATGAAATGTTGTTTTCACGTAGTTGAACACGTTTTGCAGGAATTCCATTTCCAGTTTTTGTTTTCATTGCATTTACCATCTCGTATTTTGTAGCTGCATCAACACGATCATCAAAAAAACTAAAGGCAATCAGTTCCTCACTGAGGTACCACATATGACGAGACAATGCCTTTATCGCTACATTTGCAACATTTAAATTTATTGTCCTGAATTGTGTGAGTCGTTTAAGGCACATGAGATCATTCAGTGGAGCTTGAATGGACAGCGAAGCAGTAAACCATGAGTTGAGATAGACAAAGCAGACAAAAATATTCAAGAAACGTGATAAATTTATTTCACGCTTTGTCATGCGAAATTGGGATCTGAAGAGAAAAATTTTGATTGAATAAATAGCCATGGCTATCCATCTGGCCCGATGCATAGCCCCAGGAGCCATAAAATGAACCCCGCGAGGAGGAATATGACCCAGGTAGATCAAAGACAGTTCTAAAAGTTCCCTATAATCATCACGAGGCTGGTTCTCTGTCAGCAAGCAGTTTTGAATGAAATCAATAGCTTCTTTCATCATTTCTCTGTTGCTGTTAAAAACTAAAGCTGTTTCAGGATCTGATATACCGTCTTCATATCTGTCACGACTGACTTTTCACAATTGAGATATTCCACTGCAAAAATGTTAAAAATGAAAAATTTTAGTTAAAATAATTAATTTGGTAGTCTGATAGTGATAAACATACAAAATGGCGATTGGGTGGCAAGTTACAAGGAATTCTGGGATAGAAAAAATAAGTAAGTGGGCTGCAGCTAAGTAATTAATATTTAAGCACTATAAAAATTTAACTATTTGAATGTAACAAATTTCTAAAAATGCTATGAAGTAAAATTTCTGTTTTTTTTATCTGTATTTGGAAATTTATAAATATTTTTCATATACAGAACATTAATTAGTTGATAAATTTAACAACTGGTCAGATTCTCAAAAAAAGAGTACACCTCATTGAAAAGACATCTGGTTGTGTTCAAAATGGATTTACAGATAAAAAAATTTATTTAAAGATTTCAATAATATTCAACAACACATTAATTTACACGGCTATCTTTTCTATCGCGTACATGTGGTTTTATCAGTTGGCATGTGGCACCCTTTAATGAAAGAATATTTTTATGAAATTTTGCACATGAGTTCATGAGATCAATAGGAACAGGACTAGAGATTGTCCCAGACAAAATCTGAACATTTAATTTTTGACTACCACCCTAATATATATATATACATATATACATATATATATATGTATGCATATATATATACATATATATATGTATATATATACATATATATATGTATGTATGCATATATATATACATATATATACATATATATATGTATATATATATACATATATATATGTATGTATGTATGTATGCATATATATATACATATATATACATATATATATGTATATATATATATTTATATACGTATATATATATGTACAGTACTGTGAATATGTTTTAGACCACTTCCATAATTAGACGTATTTACAATTTTTTTCCTATGTAATTATTTTAAAGCGTACTTGAGTTTAATAATATACAAGAAAAGTTGAAAGAGTATATTGTTTTGAATAAATAAACAAAATTGATGAGAGAACATGAGGGATTTGTTTGTTTATTTATTAAAACGATGTGTCATAATAATCACCCACCAAGCGTTCATCTAAATAAGAAATAAAAATAAACTGGTTTATAGTGATTCGGGTTCATACTCCTTCATTTTTTGTTTTTGACATTATAAAGTGCAGTGATAGATTGAATTTAGTACATTAGTTATGGGTTTTGGTACATTTTTAAAAAATTTTTATTTTTTATGAACATAGTTAGACAAATCATTAAAAATAGTTAAACAAAGTTATTAATATGCATTTTTAGATAAATAATATATATTAGTTTTCATTTTTAATTGTTAAGTTTGCATTTTTAGATTAATTAAAAGGGTAAAGTATCTTTAAAAGAGAGACAAAAAGTTATTATGCTTTACGAAGAAGGTTATTTGCAGCGCCAAATTTCGTCCAAAACAGGATATTCAAAGACTGCCGTTACAGAAATCATTAAAAAGTTTAGAGAAACTGGCTCCCTCGAAGATAGAAAGAAAAGTGGTAGATCTCCTAAGCTAGCAAAAGACGACAATAAATATTTAAAAAAATTTTTCTTTAATAAATAGAAAAAAAACATCAACCGAGTTGGCAAAGGACATTAATACAGCAACTGGGAAAAATGTCAGCTCTTCCTGTATTCGACGACACCTACTCAAATCGGGATTAAGAGGGTGTGTTGCAATTCGAAAACCATTATTACGGCGTGGTAATAAAGAAAAACGACTTAAATATGCGAAACAACACGAAGATTGGGCCCAAGAAAAGTTTAATCGGGTTCTGTACGCCGATGAGTCCAAATTCGAAATTTTTGGAACAAAAAGACGCCAATATGTTCGAAGAAGAATTGGAGAAGCCTATGAGCCCGAGTGTTTAAACCCTACCATTAAACACGGAGGAGGCTCTTTACAAGTTTGGGGCTGTTTATCTTCATCTGGAGTACGTGATTTGATCAAAATAGAGGGGCGACTCACCGGGGAAAGTTACGTGGATATCCTAAGGCACCATGCTGTATCATCCGGAATGAGACTAGTAGGTCATAATTTTATTCTGCAGCAGGACAATGACCCATAACATTGTTCCCGAGTGGCAAAAAATTATTTAAATAAAATGGCAGAGGAAGGAGTACTAGAATTGATGACCTGGCCTCCCCAGAGTCCAGATTTGAATATAATTGAGCATATATGGGATTACCTGGACAGAAAGAAAGTTGAACATGCTCCCCGAAATGCTGAAGAATGTTTTGAAGTACTTCAAAGAGAATGGCACAACATAACCCAGGAATTTATAACTAATTTGTATGAATCTATTCCCCGGCGAATATCGGCTGTGATTAAGGCAAAAGGAGGACATAGTAGATATTAAGAGTTTTTTATGAAGTTTGACATTAAATAGTTTGTTATTGTTCTATATTCTTGTGTGAAATACATGCGTTTTAATAAGTTTATAATATAGAACTACAAACTTAAATATTAGAGAAAATACGTCAAATTTGTAGCATTTTACGTCAAAGTGGACAATCTGCACGACAAATAAAGCTAACTTTCTCGTTGCAACAGTTAGTCACTGGACGTTGGACGAGTGTACAAGTTGTTTTGCGTCGAAAGCCGACCGGTTACCGAATGCGACTTCTTTTCACTCGAAAATCCGAACGTGGCCATCAGTCCTGTATCACCATCGAATGCTTAATTTAGTTATTTCTGGAAACAACAAAAGCTTATAAACGCTTAGAGTGCACATTCGTAAGAAGAGAATCCGTTTTAACAATAATTTCTTTTAATTTCATAAGACTACGCATTTACCTTGAAAACACACCATCTAAATAAAACCTAAAATAAACAGCTTCGCTATACTGCTGCTTAATATGTTAACGAATGGCCGGGAACAACCTTCTCTGTAATGAATTAGTTCGTCTTTCCATTCAAAGCACTAGTTACTGCAGTTTTAAAAGTCACCTAAAGGATAAGCTCATCTCTCCATTCAAGAATAACAAGCATCAGAGTTTCGGATAGTTTGCATGCACGACACCACCATCGATGATACTTAAACAGAAAATGAATTGCAAAACAGAACTACTGAATTGCTATACATAACAACGGACAGCTAGGAAAAACAACGGCGATGAGTAAGCTTCTTCAATCTAATCATGGAACCAAGCATCACAGTTTCGGCAATGGTGCACGTGCAAATCAGCAAACTACGATACTTAATCAAATAACTTCACTGTTTTGCTTAGTTTGAGAACGGATGGCTTAGGACAACCTCGTTAGTGAGTATGGAGTCATCTCTTCATTCAAGGAATTAATAATTAGAGTTTTAGAAGTCTCTTACGTGCGATACTACTACCAACGGTACTTAATCAAATAGCCTCTCAGATTTGCCTAGTTTGAAACTGGAGGATTAGGAACAGCCCTAATTTTCCTTTTCCCCAATTTCTATTTCTTCTCTTTTTTTTTTTGCTTTTTTTTGAAATGATGGTTTTTTATCTATTTATTTCGTTTAACTTTACGTAACAGGCGCTTTAGGTCGTTTCTGTAACTAACTCTGAAATTTTATTTAACACTCTAAATTGTAATAAATATTTGAACAGAATAAAATCCTTTTCGTGACGTTACAATGTAGTAAGAGCGTTAAATCTTTACAAAAAGCGCTTGTAAAAAAAGTTTCACAAAATGTCTTTTTAAAAATATGCCTTGAGATAAAAAAAAAAAAACACAAACCTCATAAAGATAAAAGAAATTAGAAGATAAACATAAAATAAAATATAGGAAAAACGAATAAGAAGGTCGCATTAAAAAAATAATTCCATGCCAAAAGCTATTGTCTAAAAAGAGCATTTTAAGTTCACTTCTGTTTCTTTTGTTTAAGTGCATCGTCGCTGGGTTTAAGGTACTTTTTGAATACTTTTTTCAAAGAAAAGTTAGCGTAGTTTTCCTCTTTTAAGCTCAGCTTATGTAGCTTGACATCACAAAACTCAAAAAGGCAAGATAAAATATAAGAGAAACTTAAAAGATTATATAGATGAAACAGAAGTTGGGCTGCATAAAAACAAAAACTGCATTGCCTAACATACTAACTGTTTTCTATAAAGAGATTTTAAAGCTCGTTCTTTTTGCATATTGAGTTAGTGATTCGTGATTTGGATTTTTTTCGGCGCACATGTCTCTTAGTTGCTTTTTCTTAAGAAAAGGGCACCAGAAATTTTTTTACACAGCTACTGCAGCATAATCTTTAACAAAATATTCTTTTGTAAATGTTTACATTGAAATAAACGAAAACCATTTGCGCAAATAGAGTTAAATTAGACAATAAATGTGTATGAAAAGTCTCGCTACTTTGATGAAAAAGAAATGGATGACTAGGTGCAAATTTTGAAACTCATGTGCTAGCTCTATCGATTGAGGTACTTTTTGAATATATTTTTATAGAAGAGTTAGCGCAGCATTTCTCTTTTAAGTCTAGTTTATTCTTAAGGTGCTTTTTGCATATTTTTTTAAAAAACAGTTAGGATAGTTTTCCTCTTTCAAATCTTGCTTAAATTTAAGGTACTTTTTGAATATATTTTCAAATAAGAGTTAGTGCACCTTTCCTCTCTTAAGTCTAGCTTTTGTTTAAGATACTTTTTGAATATTTTTTCAAACAAGAGTTAGCATAGTTTTCCTCTTTTTAATCTAGCTTATGTTTAAGGTAGTTTTTGAATTCTTTTTCTGAGAAAAGTTAACGCAGTTTTCCTCTTTTAAGATTAGATTATTTAGCTTGACAACACTAAACTTTAAAAGGCAACTTAAAATGTAAGTTAATCGTATTATAAAATATAGACGAAATAAATGTTAGGCTGCATAAAAGAAAAAAAAAAAAAAACATAACATAATATTCTTCTTTAAATGCTCGAATTGAAGTAAATGAATTCCTTTGCGCTAATATAGGTAAATTAGAGGGTAAAATTGCATAAATAGCCTCGATACTTTGCTGAAGTAGAAAATGTCTAGATGCAACTTTTTAAAATCGTGAGCGATCTCTATCGATTTAGGTACTTTTTGAGTTAGGCCGTATGCAGGTATCTCTAAATGTGGCTAGAAATTAAGTTTCGTTGCTCATACTTAGTGCCTAACTTTTAACCTTTCTAAAAGCTAAATTACAACTATTTTGTTGTAAAAAAAAAATGTTTACAGCTTTAACCTGATGACACAATGAAATACTCGTTGAGAAACAAGGAGGGTCAAAGGAAGGGGGGCGGCATGTTGCACAAACAAACTATTTTAAGAAAAACAATATAAATTTTCATTTGTAATCACTATACATACAAATATTGAGTTATAATAGGTAAATAGGTAAAAAAAAAAAAAAAAAAAAGACAAAGGATATATATTTTACACCCACCCCCCTCATTTAAAAGCTATCTTCGAAAGAATTTACATTGTTGTCACTTTCATTTTCGCTTTCTATGCCACTGATATCCGAATCAGTGTTTTCATCTGAATTCTTTTTCTTATTTTCGCAATTAGTACATTTTCAAAGTTCTGAGCAATTTAAACTTCCTCGATGGCAAGAACATTGGTCTGTTTTGCATCCACTTTTGCAACTACAGCTAACAATATCAAGAATTACATCAGACACTAGTGGGTTCTTTAGCCATAAAATATTTATCTGACCATTAGTAATTTGCCAGCCATTACCAACTGGGCTCATATTATTAATCCACTGCGTCAAGCATCTTTTCCACATGTAAGCCACATAGTTAGCCCGATTAATGTGATTATCAAGGGCATCATTATTGGGAGGCATAAATTCTTCTCCGTACTTTCCTTTCCTAAAGAGTTGATAACGAGCTTCGTTTACATCAACGGTATTCCGTTCACCATATGCGTAGCAGATAAACTTTTTAAGCGCACTAGATGTTTTTTCTTTTGCAAACGAATTGTTACCCAAATCGCTAAAAGCTTCCAAAAATATTACATTACTTTGCATCAGCTTTAGTAGCGAAACTTTCCCTTTCCCAAAAAACGCACTAGTAAAATCGCAAGCAGTAAAGGCGTGGAATCCTGGTAAAGAAAGGCAAGTTTGAGTACTCCAATAATGAACAACATTATTTATGGAAATAATTCGCTGAAGGTTGCGTTGTCCAGTCCAAAAGTACAGATCAATTTTTGGTAACAAACATTTTACAAAAGTACATAAAACAAACACATCTGTCAGAGGACTTAACAATAATGTTCTGCTTCGTATTGGAAGCATGTTGCACATGTAGCATAAGTCTAGTATCAGCTTCTTCGTGATCGCATTTCAAATCATTTACTTCCACTACCACAAGTTCACTGTCAAAAGAAGTAAATCTATAACACTTATCTTCGTATGTGAAATATAAATCCAGCCCATTAATCAAAATAGGATTAATTTCTTTCCAACAATTAAACAAAAAGGAAATAAAAGTCTCCTTATTCTTTCCATTAGACATGAAATTTTTCCAAGGTCTGTGTACTTTTTGATCTTTGTTATAGATAATGATCAAAACGTCGCTTTCTGTTGATCTTTTACAATGTTCCGCATATTTTATACTCTGCAAAGGATAGCGATCAGAAACAAAATCTACTCTAGATGATTTATAGTAATGAGCTTGTTGAATAACAATTTTTAAAACTAAGTCGGCAACCTCTCCATACGAATCTGGGATATCAACAAGCCCATGCAGAATTGCCATAGCATCTAAAATTAGGGGGTTTTCCTCTGGAACTGAATCGGTTATTGGATCATTGGTCTTTTTTTCTAATTCGTGGAGCAGTTTTGATTTTGGAGACTTAACAAAAGTACAGTCAGAGCCAGCAATAGACAAAGGATATGCACTGAGACAACCTGTAACAAAAAAAATTAATTTGTAAGATTTATAAAACAAAGAACTATTTTTGAAAATTTATAACTTATTAATTATAAATGATATAGGATATCTTTGGAATTAATAGATTTATTTTGTCCAATGAGGAAAAGACGCGCAAATGTATTTCTGTTTGCCTTCAAGGAAGTTATTTGACCTTTTGAATTTTTTGTTTCAAAGCTTGATTTCAGTGATGAAAATGTTTTCAGGTTTTGTCGTTTCAATGTTGTAAATATTTCTGGTGATTCACAAGCAATTTTATCTCTTACAAAGTTTTGTAACTCAAATTCCCCTTTAACAACAGCTTCTTGCAAATCATTTTTAACATCACAAGATGCCACTCTTCCACTGGATATTTGAATGAGTTCGCTTGATGGAAACGTAATGAAAGGATTCACCATATTATTAATTGTAGAAATTACTTCCATTAGAATTTCATTATGGTTTCTTATGGATGTGGTGTCCAGATCTTTACGATACCTAGAAATATAAGATAGGGGCAACAATAAAGCAAAACAAAAAATGAAGCTACAAAACTTTGACTTTTGACAAGTAAAAGCAATTTATTAAACAAATTTAATTCTATTCACCAAAAGTACTTTGCAAAAGAATATATGTATAATCTTTTGTAAAAAGTCAAAAATATATTTAAAAAATCTAACCTCTGGTGTTGTTGAATTCCAGCTAACTCTTTGCAGTGTGCAGTAATTTGTGATCTATGAGATTGACCTAATATCCATCTTTGGTGAGCATTCTTATTCAATGTAAACCCAATAACACCACCTTTTGTTTTGCAATCACGATTAAATGTCTGTTCAATTGTTTGATCACAAGGAACTGATGAAAACCCATACTTATCCTGACGCTGAACAGTCCAGTTTTGTACAAGTTGTTCTTCAGCTCCTTTACAAGAAAAGAAATATGTTTTTTCCTTTTTTCTATAATATGTTTCTGTTATACAAATATTTCAATTCTAGTCTGTATGTATAGTAATACACTTAAGAGTATTAAAGAAATGCAGAAAACTCATCTTTCAATTTATTGTATATTTAGTTTTTTGTGTGTTTTAATCAAGTTTTTAAACTTAAACTTAAGGCTTGATTAAAACTTTTGATACACTACAATAAAATAATATAGAATGAATCACATCAGTCAACAACAAAAAAAAAATACCTGGATTTGTTTTCTCAAGGGCAATCATTTCAAGCCAATATGCAGTCAAATAACGTTGATAATTAGTGCGATCATATGCAAAGAACCATGGCAACATAGAACGAACCACAGAGACATGAAGTTTCCAATCATTTGTACGTGTTGCCCTAACAAAAATTAGAAGAAGTTGAACCATTTCTATGAATGAAGACCAGAATGAAAAAGTTGCACTTTTTTTGCTCCAATCCATTATCCACTCATTATAATTTTTAAAAAGTATGTTATTTTGTTGGCTTTCTACATGTTGAAGAAAATCTACAGATGGAAAAGATTTAGCCATGTATGCAATAAAATTTATATTTTCATCATGCTCAATTGATGAACATTCGAGAAAACTTGAAAATCGGATGCTCTCTAATGCTTCAAATAAAATCTTGTAAGCACGTATGCACCTGTTGTACTTACGACCTGAAATCACTCCGTTAATTGATCCACTTGATATAATATCAGATAACACCAAGATTTGCTAAAATCAAAAAAATAAATGATAGTTTGAATTTTCTAAACTTAAATACATCTTAAACATTTTTAGACATAAATTACAATGCAATATAATTATAATAAATTACAGTGCAAGATTAAACATATATATTTATACAGGTGACATCTATTATTTTAATACATCCTTCCTAACTCTATTGTGCTCTAAACATCTCATTATTTTTCCAGTTTTCTATTTAACAAAAATGGCTTATCTAATGTATAGTTTATTTAAAGAAGTACAACAACAAGAGGAAAGAGCATTTTTCACTCTAGATTCTAGAATTCACAATCTAGATATTTAAGTGAAAGGGTCCAATGCAAAATAACAATGTTTATATTAAATAGAAATGTAAAAAAAAGTGAAAAAATATCTATACCTGAATTAAATAAACAACTTCTAATCCTGAATCTTTGAATCTTTTCCCAATAATGCTACAGTAAGACATAATGGTGTGAAATTCTCCAAGTCTAACAATGATTCTATCTTTGTATTCCTCACTTTTCCACCTAATTTGCTGTATCTTTGAATAAACACCTTCATCAAACACCATTGTTATATACCGAAGATTTAGTTTATCTGCAATAACAATGCCTTGGTGTAAAATTTCATTTATTATACTAAGTTCAGTAATAGGGTTATCGATAATAGGAAGATAAGTTATTTTAGAAAGTGTAGGTATAACAGGTGAGATTTTTGTGTTAAATCCCGTCCAATCAGGTAAAAAAAATGTCAATTTTAGTTGTGACAACTTACACAAATTGTAAGCTAAATCGATTTTTCGAGCAGCTATTACTAAAGGTTGATAAAACAACTCTGTGATATTAATATCTGACAATGCATCCTTTAAAGATGGAGATATTCTATTTCCGAGATTGAAAATAGGTAGGTCATTTGTATCCCATTTAAATGAACGCTCAACTCTGCTAATTTTTGGTTTATTGCCAGCTCCAACTAAAGTATCAGAAGCTCTCTGTATAGATATACCGGCTGCTACATGTGTTTGACCTTTTCTATTCCTTGTTTCTTCACTATAATCTTGATTATCATAAACTAATGTTGTAGGAACACAAGGAATCAGTTCTGCAGGGACCACATGATCTGTAGTAGAATTTAAAGTTGCTAATGCAGTGTCATGTCTGACTATCGTATCATAGGATGCAGAATGTCCAAACCCATTTAAAATGTCAATCATTTCTTTTGAACCTGTGATTTGACGAGTTGCCATTCCAAGAGCTAAAGATTTTACTGTCTGTTTTTGACCGCTTGATGCAGCATAGATTATATCCTGTGCAATATTCAAAACACATTGTTCCTTTTCCTTTGATAACAAAATGTATGTGTTATGAACAGGAACTGTATTAGAAAATCCTAACATCCAACATAAGTGATTAAATAGATTAATTGTAACCATTTTTTTGCAATTTTGTAAATTAAAGTCATTTGCTGTTGGTGGCCATTCATACTCAAATGATTCACAATTTTGGATTTCATTATGTAAACTTACAGCACTTTTATACATATTTAACAAATCATTTTCGTAATGAACAGATTTCTTAACTAATTCATCCGTGTCACTATTTGATTCAGTCGTTACTGTATCATCACTCGAAATCATGTTTTCTGCAATTTTTCCAGCTGAAAGCTTGTGATGTAAAACAATTTCACTTTTATTTCTTGTTTCACGCCTATGGAATAATATATCTGGATAATCTTTACGTAGTCGCTCTTTAAATCTATATTTTCTATAAGAAGATGCATCTATGCCCTCATTACTTTTAATATATCGCAGAAATATCTGGTATAAACGTGACATGGTAAATATTTCACTTTCTTTACACAAACGATTTATAACTACTTCTTTGCAGAATAAATCATATGAATCTTTACAAATGAGAGTTCTTGAAGTTGTTGATTTTGTAACATTGTCACTTTGAACACATCATACATATCTTTTGTAGCAACGTGTGTGATAACATACTTCAATAGCAGAACAATCTCTAGAAAAGCATTGCTCATTGCTACCTATTTCCAATAAAATATTTGTGTCACTTTTATGTTCAGCTGCAAGTCGCAACTTGCCAGCATTATAAGTTAATGCTTGAGTTAAACCTTGGAATACCATGTTTTTAGAAACCAATATAAATAATTCATAACATTAAATAAAACAAACTAATAAAAGTATAAGTATAACTAATGTAAACAAATCATTTTTTTAACAGATTAAACCTTTCTTTTATTTATTTTTATTTATACACTCTTTTTTGGTTATAGTAATAAATTATTTTATACATTTATATTATATTAATTAGAGTTGCAAAAAAAACATGTTTTTTTTGTGTTTTTTTTTGTTTTTTATAGTTTTTTTTGTTTATTTAGATTAAAAAAAATTATTTACTTTTATTTAATTTCTATTTTTATTATAAATGTAATACAATATATAATAGTAACATGATATATGATAAATATATAGTACATCACTTGAAAAATTTATTTTTTAATTAACAAAAGACTCTGTATTCTGGCTTTCTTGTTCATTAAGGTCTTCTATTGTAAAGTCAAATCCGTATTCTTCAGAGTCACTTGATACCTCTGACTCTAAACTCTGTGAAGTACCATTGTCCAGAAAATATTCTTGGCTTTGACTTGTTGATGATTCTGCATTACATTTTAGATTTTTGAGTTGTAAATTATGTGATATAAATACTAATTTTGAAGCTCTGTCATTTGTTAATCTATTCCGTTTTTGATTGTGGATCTAAGATTGTCTACTAAATGATCTTTCGACTGCAGCACTTGTTGGTGGAAGTAATAAAATTTTACTTGCAATATTTGATAGTATTGGAGCACAAGAACAACATATTCCCTTCCACCAACTTACAGGAGATGAATGTTTTACTGAAGCCCATATAAAAGGTTTTACAAAAAGTCCTTCGTTTGATCTATAATCAGCTATCTCACCCAAAATTTTGTCATTACATTCTTTAATAGAAGAATCCATTTTTCCTAATTTATGTAGCGTTTCAATGGCATCAATCTAAAGAAGATGTTTTAAATAAAGCATCTTAATTCATTTTAAATATAATTTCCTTTTTTTTCAATTAATTTAAATGAGGATTAAATTCTGAAAATACTCACCATTTCATCTCCAGAGATATGACATCCTTTATAACGTGGATCCACTAAATTTGCAGCAAGATGAATGTTTCGAATGTGAAATTTCCTTCTTTTGGCAATTATTTCCATCATAGCATTAGCCTCGCTTTTTAGAATTGGACTGCAAAGGATATTGTCCTGAAAAGACTTTTCTAAATCTGAAAATGTTTTTGCAACAATGGAGAGACTTACTTTATCTCCTTCAACTGCTGCAATGGCTATGGCTATTGGTTTTAATAACTTGATAAACCCATCCACTTTATCCCAGAACACTTCTGACAACAATAGGTTTTGAATAGGCTTAGCAAAAGGTTTTGCTTCATCGTCAATAGCTAATCCCCGTAGTGCTAATCTGTTGTTATGAAGACTTTCCATACAATGTATAATTGAAGCCCATCTGAAGAATATATTTATTTATAATTAAATATTTATTTGCCTAATGTTATTTCCATACTAAGTATTATGATTTATAATGTAATATAAATTTTTTAAAAATTTATAATAATACTTTTTATGTTTTATTTTTTATGTTTTTATGTTTAATTTTATTATAAAATTAATTTTTAATAAACCTAGTTGTTACTGGAAGCTTTAGTGATTGTTGAATGATTTGTCCTGATTTCTGCTGATGTTGTTTTAACAAAGCTGATAAAATTTGAGAGTTCTTTATCCCTTTTACCATCATTGTGCAATTTCTTTGGGAATCTGCTATTGATTTCAAGTTACTCGCATCAGTAAAAATTAAATTTAAGGTATGTGCCAGGCATCCATAAGGATATATGTGAGGAAATTCAGAAACTATTAGTTGCCATGCTTTTTTCATATTGGCTGCATTATCAGTACAAACACCAAGAACTTTCATAGGTCCAACATCGCATATTATTTTTTTAACTATATTTGCCATATATTCGCCAGTATGACTTTCTGCGCCTAAATAAAGAGTTATACGTTTAATAATTATAATAAACTATAAAAATTTAAATATTTTTGAAAAACTTTACAACTTTGAAGAATATAAAATAAAACTTGCTATCTGACAATTCTGAAGACATGATAACTAAAATTAATCTAAAAAGACTACCTGTTTCTATGCTGGTCCAAAATATAGGTTGAGGTACCGTTACAACAAAATTAATGATTCCTTCATTCCTGTAAATAGTAAAATCTATCTTTATTACTGATTTTTATTATTTATGAATTATACACATGAAGTTAGAATGCACCTAAATTATATATGTGTAGCTTAAATTGTTACATAATTTTGTTATATAACGTTTAAAAGTATCTAGGTATTGGATACTCCTATACTAGTGCACAAATCAGAACGTAGATAAATAGTCCTACTATTTTAAATCATATTTTCCTTGCCTGATATTGCTCCACCCATCACACAAAATTGCTACACTTAAAGCTGTTCCCACAAGTTCTATAACGGTAGTTGAGGTTTCATTATAAACCCTTTCAAGAAGGGAATTAGACAACATATCACGGTTAGGTAATTTAAATGCAGGTCTCAATTTTACAAAGCTGTCTATCCATAGTTTATTTTCGAAAACTCTTAATGAGCACCCAGTACCATAGACAGCGCGTGCTAAATCCATTTGCGATTCATCCTGTAAAAACATGAAACTTACAAAAATTGTTATTACAAAAATTACTTATGTACTAAATAAAGTTTGCTAAATATTTGAAAGTATTAAATATTCTAAATATATTTCTTACTATTTGTTCATTAGTCATTTTGTCCGAGAAAATGTAGGATGCAATTTTATTTTTCTGAGGTGTGAATGGAACTCTTGTTGAAGAATGCAATCGTTTCAAGGGTGGGTTTATCTGAATTGGTTTTATTTGGCTTACAGTCTCCAAACTTAGGGGTTGTAGACCTACTTTGGTTTCCACAACAGCTTGGGGTTCGAAAGAAGGACTCAATTGGAATTTGCAATATAGCAGATGATAAACATATTTTTTCCTTTTTTTCCATACATTGAATAGGTAAGTTTTCAGGAATATCTTCTTCCATCATTAGTTCAGTTTGAACTTTCTTTTGTTTAAAAGGCATATCGTTCAAATATTTGTTTTTTATTTGATCTCCACATTTCATACATTTTGCAATGTGCTCGGTCATTCGAGTGCCATTTTTTGATAGCTTTAAGCTGCAAAATTTGCATATAACTTGTTGAATTTTAGAACCTTCAGACTCTAAAGGTGCCTCATTGAACAATGTAGCTACAAAACATTTCTTTCTGCCTGGCATTTTTTTTTTTTAGATTTCTTTTTTTTTTTAAATAAATATAAACAATATTTTTAAAATTGTTTAATATTAAGTTTTTTTCATTAGTTATACAAACTTAGTTATTGTGTTATTTTTATTTACTTGAATACTTTTTGAATAAATAAAATTTTAGCTACCTAATTGCAGTTTGAATAAACATTTGAAAAAAATGATTTAAATTTTATAAACTCAAATGAATCCAAGATAAAAAAACTTATAAAAAACAAAATTAAATCTTCAAAATAAACCAAACTATTTCAATTTTAAATTCCAATAATTAAAACTAGTTAAAATTTCAATTTTAAACTCTGTTTAAATTTGAAATATATAAAATAAAGAAATAAACTATTAAAATTTTACAAAAGTAATAAACAAAAGTAAATAAAACATTAAAGTAAATTTTATATAACTGTTGGTTCATTTTTGTATTTTGCAATGCAGTGATATTTCATTCATTTTTATGAATGAAATAACACCGCTGAAATAACATTTTTATTTCATTCATTCATTAGTGTTACACTTACAATTAACTAGTAGCAACTAGTATAGTTTTTTTGAGATATTAAAAAAATTACTTAATTTTTTTTTAAATATTTAATACTGTTTTTTTTTTAAATATGCATTTTATTTAATAGAAAACATTCATATTTTGAAGGTTTAATGCCTCTGAAACTGTTTCAAGTATTATTAATATCTTAATTTAATAAATACTAAAAAAATAAAAAAAACTATAAAAAATAGTTTTTAAGAAGAAAAAAACCGTTTTTTTTGGGTTGCAACTCTATAAATTTGTAAGAAATATTATATAGGGTAAAATACATTACATTTAATAAAAAACATGTATAATTTGAAGGTTTACTGACACTGTAACTTTTTCAAGGATAATTGATATATAAAATTTAATGGACACCTAAAAAAAACAAAAAATACCATTAAAAACATGTTTTAGGACAGGCCTGTTTTTTTTGCAAAAAACACCTGTTTTTTATAAAAAAAAACGCGCATGTTTTTTTTGAGTTGCAACTCTAATATTAATATTTTATTTATACACAATTTTTTACTTATGTTAATAAATAACAGAATTACTTGATCATAGTACTTTAGTTGCGCTTTCTTACAGATAAGACAAATTCTTGGTACTACATTTTTAGACTTGGATATATTTATTTCATTAAGTTCATCAGATAACAACCTTTTACTTTTTCTTTTTAAACCAAAATGTTTATTAGACTCTAGTAAATCCAAATTGATGTCCTGTTGTAAAGATATTTGCAGCTCATCCTTATTTTTTCAACCCTTTTTAAAACCCTTTCTAAAGTAATTTTATTTGTAAATCTTTGATAACATGAACGATGATACCAAAAGTTGGTCTTAATTGAATCTGAAACAACTAGAAGTTGTTGCTGAAGTTGTACTTCATCTTCTTCGTTAAAATAACAACAACTTTTAACAGATACTTCTCTGTGGTTACCATTTAAATTTTTTCACGCCTGACGAAATTCTAAAAATCTTTCAAAAGAAGTTCTAGTAAATTTGACAAGGTCATCGTGATTCACAACGTTCTTAAGATGTATTAAACAAATTTTACCTTCCGCCATTTATTTTGATATATTTTTTTCAATGTAATATTTTGCATAACTTTATTTTAGACTTGTTTTTAAATAAACGCTCTGGTAAATTCGTTCCTTAATTTACATGTTTATCAAAATGTGTAAAAAAATTATTTTAACGATTAATCTCGAACACGACACGCGTGAACGAAAGGTGAACAGAAAAATACTTATAATGTGTAAACTATGGTGTTTAATAATGTAAACATTTATGTTTTCCTTTCACTAAATGTTAACACGCAAGTTTATTTAGTAAAAATGTAGACCCCGAATTTGAGCAACGGGATGAAAGAAACAGATAGACTTGCATACGGCCTAAGTAATTTTTCAAAGAATTGTTAGCGCAGTTTTCCTCTTTTAAGATTAGATTATCAAGCTTGACATCACAAAACTAACGAAGGCAAGATAAAATATAAGGTAAACGCTAAATAAAATTTGGATGGAACTAAAGTTAGGCAGCATAAAATAAAAAGGTTATCTAATATTCTTCTATGTATGTTTACATTGAATTAAATAAAATCCTTTGCTCAAACTTAGGTAAGTTAGAGAGTAAAAGTGCATAAAAAGACTCGCTACTCTGCTGTAGAAGAAGTGGATGACTAGATACAACTTTTTAAATTCGTGAGCTTTCTCTTTCGTTTTAAGTACTTTTTGAATATTTTTTCAAAGAAAAGTTAGCGTAGTTGTTCTCTATCATCACAAAACACAATGTCCAAAAGGGCATGATAGAATATAAGAGAAATGTAAAATAAAGTATAGGTGAATCAATAGTTAGGCTGCATAAGAAAAAAAACAACGTAATATTCTTCTATGTGTTTACATTGAAATAAGGAAAATCCATTGCATAAATATTGGTAAACTACAGAGTAAAAGTTCATAAAAAGCCTCGCTATTTTGCTGAAGTAGAAATGGATGTCTACTCTTATAAAATAAAGAACTTTTTGTTTTCTTTTTCCGAGAAAAGGTTGGAGTAGTTTTCCTTATTTAAATTTCACTTATGCAGTTTAACATCACAGGAAAGTTTTGCTTTTTAACAAACTCTTAAAACATCAGAAGTAGTTCTAAGTGCAACTCTAAAAAGTTTTAACAGAATAACAAAACGACTTCTTTTTGTAAAGATAAAAAGTTTGAACTATCTTTAAATATGGAATGTGAGAACAGATCAAAAGATTTTCTCGTTTATTATGTATTTAGCGAAACATAATAATATTTGCAAAAGCACAGATAAAACGAACTTTATACTCGAGCAGCCGAACATAGTAGGCCCAACGTCGTGCCAACGTATTTTTGATTGTTGGGCCAACGAAGATTTTTGGCAGGCCGTAAGTACGCGTCGTACTAGCATATGATCGGCTGCCCATCATTGTCGTGTTGAAAGATAAAATTATTTTTCAACCCGACAATTTCTGCAGATGAACTTAAATTATCTTGCAGAATTGATTTATGTAAATATTGATCCGTTCTCTGATCAATAAACGCCAATTTCCCGGTTCCGCTCGCTGCCATACATCCCCAGACCATAATATTACCACCACCGTGTTTAACTGTGGCATTCAAACACTTCAGTTGAAGCTCTTCTCCTGGCTTCCTCCATATCTTTACAGCTCTATCAGATCCAAATAAATTGAATTTCGACTCGTCAAACCAAATGACTGAGTCCCAGAACTCTTGTGACTTATCCACGTACTTTTTTGCCCATTCGAGCCGCTTCTTTTAATTGATTGGGCTTATATACGGCTTGTTGCGTGGTGTTCGTCCATGTAAATTCTCTTCATGCAAGCGATTTCTAATTGTTTGCGGTGTGAGAGACAATCCAAAACTCTCCTCCAACTCTTTTGCTGCTGCTGTTGTTGAAGATCTTGGATTAGTTTCGAATCTTTTGATCAAAGATCGATCTTGACGCGCCGTAGTCTTTCGTTTGCGTCCTCTTCCAGGTTGATTTTCGAGGTTTCCAACTTTTTTAAACTTTTCCTCGATGGATTGAACGGCGGTTGCAGGCGATATACATAGTGTTTTAGCTATTGATCTTAGGCTTTGGCCATCTTGCCATAACGCAATTACTCGTGCACGAAGTCCGATCGAATGAGATGTGTAGCTTCTTTTAGATTTTATATTTTCAATGCTGGTCATTGCTGGAAAGTTTATTAATATAAATATATAGTTTAAATTTGTATAGTGTTAGTAGTAGTAGTAGTAAATGCTGTAACTGGTGTGAGCCAGTGAGTGTGGTATCAACACACTATGACAGCTGATTCGCTTAATTGCTGCTCATCCAGCAATCAAGACCTGCTTTAAAACTGTTAACTGATTGTGCTTTAACCAACTCACTTGGCAAGCTATTCCATAAATTGACCGATCTATTAAATAAAAAGTTTTCACGACATGCTTGCTTATTGATTTCTTTGACATATTTAAAGCTGTGACCTCTTGTTTGAGTTTTTTGAATACTATTTTTTTTTTATTGTTTCCAAATCGTTAAAACCGTTGAAGAATTTATAATGTTGAACCATTTCTCCTCGTTGTCTTCTTTTTGTCAAGGTAGTCAAGTCGAGAGCTTTTAGACGAAACTCATAGTTCATTTTTTTAAGTGATGGTATTAATGGAATTGCACGATGTTGAACTCTCCCTAATAATTCAATTTCTCCCATTCGAATAGGTGACCAAACTTGTATTTAACTTGACCAAATTAACATAAATAAATAATATAATTAAATATAATATAATTTTTGAAACATACAATTCGAATTTTCTTGTTGCATGATTTTTTTGTCAGGAATTTTCAATAAAGTTAGTTCTTTATTTTTTTTAAATATAACAAATTCAAATTTTTTGTTTTTAAACATGATTTTTAATGTATATTTTAAGCGCTATCTTTTGGTGAAATTAGTTTTTCAAAAAAGTTTATACTTTTTGAGAAAAATGCATTTTTATTAATTTCTATTGGCTGCATGATTAGTTTTTTTGCTCACTGTAGTTTGGTTATTTTGTTTGATCTCTTCTAATAATATAAGTTGCCGACGATCATTCACTAAATGTTGAGAAAAATGAAACAAAGATTTTTTAAATATGCGTAAAATAATACTTTGATAAAAATAGTAGTATATTGGAACAAAAGATTTTCTTTACATCTTTAGTTGCATATGAACAAAGAAACAAAGTCATCATTTGTTAATGAATAAAATGAAACACACCTCCAATATGGTGATTAACCAAATCAGGTGATAGTTTTTCCTCTTGCAGGACCCTAGTAAGCATTGGTAGTGTAGTTTGGTTTTCTATTTACAAAAACTATTTTAGCTTGTATATATTTACTTATATGTTTTGATAATTTAGTCGTGTTTATATATTAAAAAATAAAAATTCAAGTTAACCTTCCTTACTATAAGATGAACCGTTTACAAATGATGACGAGGGAGAGCAGATAGTGGATTTAGTAGATAAAATATTTAGTCGAAGCCCATTTTGAATTTCTATGCACAAATAATTCATTGTAAACATAAAAGTATCAATTATTTTTAAAAACAAAATATGGTATAACAACATTTCTTTTTGAAAAATATTAAGCTCATTTAGCTTTGATGGATCATAAATGATCCATAAATTTATTTTTAAATATGCAAAAACTTAACCGGATTGCAACTGGGGATGAGGAGGAGTAGGAAACTGCAGGTTTAAGTTGTAATCAAAACAGACAAATTTTTTCCACTTTCTGATTTTGCACTATCTGAATCTGAATCATATGTTTCATTCATTGCCTACTATAATTACACGGCCGGATATCTTGCTTTTCGGAGCGAAAAATTATAAGGGTAACTTTTCAAAACAAAAGTATATCGTATAGAATGTTTGGCCACACTTACCGCAATTAAAATTATGATTTTTACAGGGGTTTTATTTACGGAAGTGTGTATACAAAATAAAGTTTGTCTGACAAATATGATAAATGTATCATAAATTAGGCACTTTCCTTTGCCTGATGATTATATTTCTAAAAAACTTACACCGCTAAAATAAAATTGTATTGTACTTTATTCATCAATAAAAAATTGTAATAACTTTATTTAATAATAAAATATTAAAATTTGTAATGACTATTAACATAAATATGTACCTCAAAAGAAATATATTTCTCAAAAATAACATCTCAATAATATTAATGAGATATAAAACGATAAACAAAAACCTAATAATAAACGAAGAATATACATTTGAAATAATCAATTTAACATTGATTAGTTCACCTATTTCAGCTTCAATTTTTTTCTCTGTCTGCTTTTAAAATCCTTTACACTGTTCTTTCTAATTTCATCAGAAATATGTTTCTGTTCATTGTTAAAAAAAATATTTGTAACAACGTGATTTATAAATTTTACACCAATAACTTGATGTTTATTGCATAAAAATGAAGTAGCACAATCATTTAATCTAAGTACTCGTTCTGCAACATATCGATCACAAAGAGTTGAGTCTCTTATAAGAAAAATGGCAGTATCTAATATTGCAAATGCTTTTGAAACATAATGTGTAAAATTAATAGCTGGTAAAATCAATCCTCCACGAGAAAGTTTTTCAAAATATTGGCATTGTACCTCGCCAGATTCAGCTAATGAAAAAGTTTTGCAAACATCGCATTTGATCTTTTTATTAAACTTTTTAACCACATAACCAGAAATAACTGTAGCAACTTCAAAGCTCTCTGAATCTAAATTGCATTCTTCAATATCTGGTAAAATTTCTTGCAATTTATCATCAAATAATTTCATTAAAGATATATTACAACTCTTTTTTCTTACATCTTCCTCCCAGATATTGACTGACTCTTTAAGTAAAGTTTTCACTGCTAAAATGCGCTCAGATGTCTCAAGTTCACGCAAACCAATTAAAAATCTGCCACCACTCATTTGACGATATTTTGAAAATCTTAACTCTAATCGATCAGTTAGCAAGCATTATATTAAAAAACAATCATATTCTTCTTAAATTAAATCATCAATAAGTGAAGCTGTGCATCTTACTAGTCGTAAGAGCTTCTGATGTTTGTTTACTTAATGTAAACTTTTGAGAGTTTGAAACTTGAGATAATTGCCATTCTTCAATCCATTCAGCTAAATTGCGCAAAAATAAAAGTTTCATGTCACCCAAAACAGCTGCATTTCCAATATAATAATTGTTGTTGTATTTTTGCTTACTGTTACTAATTGTCCACCATATATTTATCAACTTTAAAAAGCTTGAGGCATCAGTCCGATCTGGAAAATAACTTTCAATAGCTGCAGAAATTGTAGGATCAAATATTGCAAGAGCAAGTGGTACACTTTGTTTATTATCGCCTGGATGAAGTGATTTATATGATAATTTGAAACCTTAAATTCGACTGAAGTAATTGGTCTTTATCGTATACATCATGAAGTAACTTCCATGATATTTTACCAGCATGTACATCAATAACATCATGAAACTGGTCAAAATAAAAAGCAGGGAATATAAAACGTTTGAAATTTAGTAAATTGTTTCGTTTGTTTTTGAGAAGATGGACAGCGTCAAAAAATAAATATATTACACTGTCTTTTTTTGTAGGATGAGTAATACTACTAACATGGTTGGTATTCTTATATTTATGCATCAAATGTGAAAAAGCAGAAACATTAGTGGAATGATTGCCAGAAACTACACCACGTACGTGAAAACCATTTTCTTGTAGAGATGTAATGCACACTCATCAACATGGTCAGCTAGCCATTTACCCTCAATTTTTACTTCTGGTATAGCTCTTATAACAAAATTAAACTTTTTTTTTAAAGAAACAATCATGAAGGTCCATACGCCTTTAAATAAAATTCCTTCATTATCTACAACTATCATTCTACCACCTTGATTTTGTGCTTCTTTCTGCATATATATTTTATTCATCAACAGCACTACATCTTTGTCAATTTTATTTTGGTTGAGTAAACATTTTACAGATTTCAACGGTTCTACCCCACCTTTATTAATTTTTTTCAAAAGGCTAAATGATTGTAGATGAAACTGTTCTAATAAGAGTTTATAGGCCTGCGCTGATGTATATCGAAGAATAAGGGAATATCGTAAAAGATTTGATGAAAACTTTGGCCGATCAACTGGTTTTTTGTATTTTATTTCATTGAGTTCAGTCATTAAATCATTTGATAAACTATTTTCTTCTAGATAATTTTTTATATATGCTGGAAAATTCTCCAATACACTTTTTTTCTTTAATACACAGCCAATATTTTGAAACCATGGAGGCAATGGAAGATAAGATGATTTATAGAACAAGGAAACATGCATTAATTCATCAACTAGAATTGTTTCTGTAACTTCTAAAATACCTAAGTGTTGATTAACTTCTAAATTAAATAATATGTATTTGTCATTATATATTTTGAGCTGATACTCTTCTAGGTCAACATTATTTAAATCATTTAAACAGTGAATTTTATCTTCCCCTATAAATAAGTTGGATTCATCCTGATTATTTGATGGATGACGGACAGACGGTCGCTTTCTACCCTTCGATGTAGTTAGATATACTGATAATGGTATTTTTTCAGGTAAGCAATAAATAGTTGGAACGGGATTTAAATCCCAAATTATTGAAACTCTTTTGCCAATTTTTAACAGGATTAACTTGGATTTCTGCTGAGGGCATAACCTTGGAGACTGCACTTATTTCTTTCAAGTCCTTATCAAGAATGACAACCTTAACTTGGTCAAGATTCAATATAAGTTCAATTTCTGAAAACACGTCTTGCAGAGTATTTTCAGTTTCTTGTGCAATGAAAGCATAACTAACAGCTTGACCGGTTCCGTTTCCATCCTCCACTAACAAAGTGAATAAAGGCATTCTTAATTTGTTTGTGCAATATGTACAATCAATCATTAGCACTTCAGGAAACATATCAAACACCTGTTTCATATCTCCGCTTATTATTAAAAGAAATTGCAGAACACTGTCTGAATCAACTTGAACATATATAACTGCATCAGGATCTTTTCCACCTGAAATTGAAAATCAAACTTCAACTTTTAGATAATAAAATAAATTGAATAATAAAGTGAATTATTTAATCTATAGTTGAATTATAACCCAATTAACTTCAGGTAAACTTCTCTAAATACTTTTAGGATTAAGCTAACACGAGTTTATTGCCTCTCTATATATACTAACCCTAAGTCATAAATTCTGAAAAATACAAAAATTGAAAATGAAAAGTTAGAGTAGAAGACTTACAGAAGGACATCAGTTCATCAATCAACAAAGCCTCATTTGATTTTTCGCAACTGCGTGCTAGTTCAATTTTTTTATTTATATTGAATAAATCTTTTGATGTTGCTACTTTGCTTTCTTTATTTTGCAAGTATTCTTTCAAAAAACAGACTTTAACACCAAGTTTAAACATTGTGCTGATGTCATCCTTTATTTTTTCACTTAATCGACGTTGTTCTGGGTAATGCATAGAAGTAGTTCTAAAGAGAAATAAATTTAAAAAAAAAAAAATTAATTCAAAAAAGTGAAACTTTATATAAAACAAATTAATATCAAAATATAGATGTTCTAACCTGCTAACTTCATGATTATGGTTAGCCTGAAGTTGCTGTACTACTAGTTTTGTTTTGTTCTTATTAATGGTGATATAAAGTTTTGCATTACATCCAATTTTGAAAGAGATAAAAAATAAATAAAAAGTAGTGAGCATCTTCACTTTCTAAAAATATATAAAATGGTGTTGTTAGGTCAACTGCTGGTTAAATATCAAATGTATGGATCTCTTGTATCAATGATACCTATTTATTAAACTTTTTATGATACTATTATAATAAAAAAATTCTAATAAACATAAAAATAAGCAAAAATGATTAAATTAAAATTTAGCATACTGGAAAACAAAATATTAGATAAAAAACACATTTAAAACCTTTGATTTGGGCGAAGTCCTTTCCCTTTTATTCTCTTAACTCCCCCATGCTTGCATAAATATGTTACATTTCTAAATTTAAACTTTTCATCAAAATGTTTTGAATCCTGACTCAAACTCTTGTTAGCCGATACAGCAGTTTTGCTGTTACATTTAGTCCACACAATGTTCGTAAAAGCCGACCAAGAAGCCAATTTATTTTCAAACTCACCAAAGTTATCAAACTCGTCTCCTTGTTTAATTTCAATATTCATGATAAGCTGATACTAAGTTTGACAAGCTGAAACTAAAAATACAAAAGCACGCTGTGTAATTTAATTATATTTTACTCCTTATAAACCGTGGTCGTGCGAATAAGCTTATTTTTGTTATTTACACGATGGTCGTGCGAATAAGCTTATTTTCTTTATTTGCTCGACGGTCGTGCTAATAGACACTTTCTTCTGAGTGTATCAATCCATGGAAAAACTTGGAATGCTGAGTCTTCTTCAGCGAATCTTTGAAGAAGATCAACATGTTTCAAAAGTTTTCGGCACTCATTGCTAGCAAACTGGCCTCCATGAAATGGCTGAAGCTTGATATGAAGTGCTTTTGGCTATTTATCAGCTTTATCACAGGTTTCTTTCAGTATTTTAAACAAATGGTTCACCGCACCAAGTAAAAGATGAAGTTCCATGGATGGGATCTTGTCAAGAACAAAAGTAGAGTCATGCATATCCAAGAGTGGATTATGAACAACATTTTGAAACTGCTTGACCTTCTTGTGGTCCAGACCTGAATCTTGAAATGAAGCAAAGGACTTTCTTATTGAGCCAAAAGTGCGGAGTTTTCCACATTGTGACAAGTTAAGGTGATCCGCATCACACCAAGTACATGGATGAGAGCTGGCATGGGATTGAAGCCCGCAAACAGGGTTTGCTAACTTCATGTCACAGGACAAAGAAAAATCTACTCCACTTGAACTAATTAAAGACAAGATGCTTTTGAGGTTATCATAATTTTCAGGAACATCCTCTGCAACTGCAACGAGAAGTTGGCGCTTAACTCCTCAGTCTCTGGGTGTTTGAAATAACACAGCCTTTTTGCCTGGTGGTGAAATGGATGGAAGTCTTGTTTCTTCTTCTTGAATGCCAAGACTGACTTTAAGGAAACCACCTCCACCATCGATGCCCAACTTCACCAAGTAGTCACCTTGAACATGACGTTGCAACAAGACATCATTCAGTAGCTCAGACAGATTTTTGCAGTGAACCACAAGTTGTTTTCTGTACTGCTGCTTGTCATTTGAAATGGATATGTATGTGTGTGAGAAGTGGTCTGCCAATTGCTTTCCAATATCAAGAAACTTTTCTTTAAATCTTGGCTCGACAACTTTTGTATTTGTGACTTGGTTTAATGTAGACGCAAGTTTTTTGATGTTGTTGTTTGACAGTCCAGTGTTGTTTTGTATGCAGACAAGATCTTGAGCTCGTAGAAGTGGCAGATCACCAAACAGTCTTTTGGGGTTTGAAGGACCTTTAGGAAAGAAATTTGAAAAACACCATATTGAGACACTTAAAAAGCAGTAAAGTGTGAATGAAACTGATTTCTTGATTTGTTCAATCAAAAAACTTGTCAATCCTCGAGTACATTTGTTCAAACATAGGAAACAAACTGTTTTCCTACAGTCATCATGTTTTTTAACAGATATTGGCATTTTTGCTTTGAAGTTAAAAAAAAGTTGTCATGCAGAATTTAACACTTCGTCAGGTTAGAATTATTTTGTTCTATCTCCCATTTTAAACGTTGAAAGAAAGTTTTTGATTTTTTTCTATAGGTAAAAATTATTTAAAATTTTACTATTACTTTTTTAAGAAATAATAACTTATTCTTTAAATAATTTATATTTAAAGAAACTATTTAGAAAAAAAATTTCAAAAAATAATTTATTTTAAAAGTTAATCATTATTTAGTAAAATTAACAATTCATTTTGTCCCAACGTTTAAAATTGGAGATAGAACAAAATAATTCTAACCTGACGACTTGACAAAAACTGCTTTTTCCTGGAATTACCCCGGTACCCTGGTTGTCTAACAATGTTAGCAAATTTGGTTGTGTACACAAGGGTTAAAATTTCAAATTTTTGTACACTATTAACGCATGCGTATCTAAACATGGCACCTTTATTTAATTTCGAAATAACTATAGGCCTATATAAATCCTCAAAAATTAAACAAAAACTGTATGATAAATACTTAAAATTATAAAAATCTATTTGAAAAAACCAAAAAACACTTTAAAAAAATTTTATTACGAAAGAAATATTTGAAAAAACAATTAAAAACACTTAAAAATCGTGGCATGTTGTTGATGAGATAATTGGAAAAAACAAAAGTATAAAAAATATTCTTCCAAAAAAATTTTTGATTAATAAAAAGCTAGTTTATCAAAACTTTTGTCAGATTCTTTGATTATATAGGGCCGAACTTGTTAAAACAGTTCCCCTAAGCTCAACAATTTGATTTTTATTTTAAAAGATATAGTACGCATATGGACGAATCTAATCTTAAAGTTTGCGAATTGCTATTAATAGTCTTAAAAAAAAAAATGCGCAGGTTTTGATAAAATCAGTGCAAATGTTGTAATATCTGTACTTATGACAGTGAAACATCTTTATTACATATCTTTAAACTTCCTTTAAAGTTAGGTGTCGTTCCGAATAAGTTAAAAACTGCCTGAATCACACCAATTTTTAAGAGTGGAGATGCCTCCAACATGTAAAACTACAGACCAATTTCTATCTTGCCTTGTTTCTCAAAGATACTTGAGCGTATAATGTACAACAGACCATGATTATCTAAAAAAAACATGTTGTAAAAAAACAGTTCGGATTCAAAAAAAGCATTTATTTGAACCCGAAACTGAAAAAAAAAACTCGATTATAGGACTATTGTTGTTTCTAATGTACATAAATGGTTTTTATTTATCATCAAATCTTATAAATTTTATTCTAATTGCAGATGATTATAAATACTTTTTTAAACATTTAAACGAACAATTAGATAAAGTTAATTAGTGGTTTGTAATTAACAAACTTTCTCCCAATGCTGATAAAACTAAATTTATTTTGTCATTTTGTTCCTAAAATTGAATAAACCATCATCTCTACATTATTTTTTTTTCCTTTTTAGATACATAAAAATAAAGATTTGATAAATTTTTACGTAAAAAATATTTTAATATTATTTTTGAAAAGATCTTTAAAATGGTGAATCGACCTGCGTTCGAAATAATTCTGACAGCACGTTCAACTTGCAGTCATTTAATCTTCTATACATTAGAGCTGCACCAAGAGATATTAGCATAGTTTTAGTTTATTTGTCTTAAACCATTCCGTTTGATTTGAAAACTCTTTGTTCATTATTTTAGACACATTTGGAAAACCAAAGAGTTGAGTATACATAATTCGCTCTAATATTTTAGAGAAACAAAGGAGATTTTAAATTGGTCTACAGTTTACAGATTTGAAAACGGATCGGATTTTATCCAATTTAATGTTTGTTTATTAAATATACAATCTCTTAAAAGAGTTCCGAATATTTATGGTGTATTTAAATAGAAAATAGAAACCATCTCAGGTAAAATAAAAATAGTCATCGAGCTTAATCAATCACAACTTGCGGTTTATACTTATAAATAACAAAATCCTGACAACAACTCACGTCTAATTTATTTGATTATATGTTAGTTTGATAATTTCCAATAAAAGATTGCGCGGTATTGGGCGATAAGATACTTAGGTGATATCAAACAACTTTATTACCTTATTTTATTTCCTTCCTTCCCCAATACAAAACGCTACGCTATAAAAGACTTGCCTCAATACAAACGCTGCCTAGTTTTTTTTTTTAAATAACTAAATTTATTTTAAAAACTAACATTGTTAACGTTACCCTTTTTTGACCTCCCCCTGTCGATTAATGTCAAAATATTTCAGACCTCGCCTCCTGCCTATTTTGTTGTCATTACTAAGGGACAGCTTCAAATTAAAATATCTTCGTCAATGAAGTTTTTACATTTTATGTTTTTTAAAAGTGGATTCAAAAACAACTTTAAAAAAATTTTTCTAAAAATTTCTTTCAGTTAAACAATAAAAACAAAACATCAGGTAATCGAAACTTTGAATTTGAACAAATTATTAATGACATACGCATGACAACCTAAAAATAAAATAAAGTATTTTTAAAATAGTAATGCAAAGTATACTGAGTTACAAAAACCAATACCAAACACACTTTAGTAATTATTAAACCATGACTAAATTAAAATCTTATGCAATAACAATTCTTTTTTGGTGACATCTCAACTTTCTCAATATACTAAGTTTTTTTTTTTTTTTGTTTAAAATTTTTTTTCCAATTTTTTAAAATTTAAACGTATACATAATTTTTAATGATTTTTTTGTTGGTTTAGATTTTGACTTTAGAAACTATAAAATTTCATTTTGCACTAAGAAAAATCAAATAAAAGTTAAAATATTTCTTTGTTTTGTCATATAAAACAATAAATATAATAATAAAAACACACTTAATTTTTCCTTGGCCATTTTGAAGATAGCACCAGGTTTCTGTAATTATTGTAAGCATTTCAACAACTGATTTAAGTATATGCACACACATAAATACACAGTTATGTTAGGGGTAGCCATTTTAAGAGAATTTTTGAAAATGAAATACATACCTAGCTAAAGTTGTCGCAAATGCAAAACCAGCTGTAAAAAATCAACATTTGATAAAAAAAATTTAAAACCTTATTTGAATTGTGGAAAAAGAATGCAAGTAAAAAAGAGGATCGAGATGAGTTAAAGTTTAATGGATTATTATAAAAATATTTGTTTTTATTTCTTAGCTTTACGTATATAAACGTGCAGTTTTTCTGTAACTTTCTACAAATCCTCGATTAAAGTTAATCTCTATGGCCAATTGAAAATTGTGTAACGTAAGGAGAGCAGAGAAACGCACCATGATAAAACTTATTTTAGTAAAAAAATTTTATTTATAATTTATTTCAAGATAAAATAAAAATTGAGTAAAAGAATACTAATTAAAAAAAGTAAAAATGGGTGACCTGGAATGTGGTACCTGGTGATGACCTGGAATGCGGTGCCAGGTGACGACGTGGAATGTGGTACCTGGTGATGACATGGAGTGTGATATTGGGTGATGACCTGGAGTTTGTTACCTGGTGATGATCTGGAATGTGGTACAGGTCTTTAATGGTTTAAAGAAGCGAAAATGATGACAAATTGAACAAGTTATTAAAAGGCATAACGAAAAGTAAACTATAAACAAAAAAAAAGATTTGAAAAAAGTTCAAAAATATGAGAAATTATGGTATAGTGTGGCAGTTCAAATAACATTCAGCATGTAGAGAATGTCTAAGAAATAAGTTTAGGTTAGGAAAACAATTTTGAACTACAAAATACAAGATTATGAAACTAAGATATCAGCAATTTGCATCCAAACTATGAGAATATTGCAAACGTTATTTACATGCTAAAACAAGAAAAGTATATACAAAACAATAAATTGCAGACCTCCCAGTCTGTCCCAAAATCCCAAAATGTCCCAAATTTTCAAAATTTTACTTTTTTGTCATAAAATGTCATAAGTTATAGGGTTATGTCCTAAATTGTCCTAAAATTTTAAAAGATTTTTTTAAATAAATGTTTTTATACACTAGTATGTTTATAGTAAAGTTATGTACATAAAAATAATTTATTTATGTAATAGAAAGTAATTGTTAACTAGTAAATATTCTCTATATCGATTGAATATGTAATTATTAATAATTATCAATATTTCATCTATAATATAATTCCTAGAGTTAATGTTCAATGTTCAATGTTCAACGTCGTTTCGTCATTAGTTACTAGGCTTTGAATTAGTTACTAGGCTTTGAAATAGCGCGTTTGTTAAATGCACGCGGTCTTAGCAGAAAGATCTTTTAAGCGGGTTAAAACTTTTTTCCTTTTGGAATTTAGTTATTAGTTTAGTTATATTATAGTTAAAGAATAATATCAAGATAAATAATCATCGTTAAGATCATATTATAATTGAAGTAGGTATATAAATTAGATATATATACATTTTCATTAGATAAAGTAGAAAGGATTTTAATTTTTTAAATCGTTTATATTTTGTTTGTTTTAGTTTTTCTTTAGCCAGTTTTATTTTTATTATTTTATTTTTTAGAAGGAAAATAGGGGTATGGATGTTATTAAAAGTTAATGTTTTTTTCCATAAAATGGTTATTACTACTTTGAAATTTCTGTGATGCTATTAACTATTTTTGTTCTTTTTTAGAAAATTTAGAAAAAAAATTAAAATTTTGTGCCAACACTGACAATGCATGTGACATGTTATTGTATGTAAAGGTTAAATGTTGTTATGAAGATTACAGTTCTTATGAGAAAAAAAAGAAGGTAAAGTGAATTGTTTGTAAATATATATTTTGTATCTTTTTAAATTTTCTTGCATCATTTTTAGAATTTTTGCTTGCACATGTTTATTGTTTGCATATACGCTTTTTTGATATGTATGTGTGTGTGGTAATAAGTGCTTTATAGTTGTTTTATCAATGTGTTTTTATAATAATGTAAAGTGTTTTTTTACTGTTTGTGTATGTGTTAATATGTGTTACATAATTGTTTTAAAAATTTGTTTAAATATGTATATAAGGTATTTATTTATTTTAGTATTAGTATTTATTTAACCTTATATACATATTTAAACACATTTATTGTGCTTATAGTTTGTACATATGTTTATATTATGTTCTTTCTGTGTTTTTAAAGTGCTGTGACTTGGTAAACATCTACCTGAAAATCAATTAATGTATTTTAGAGAAGGAGCAGAACATATGGCTTTAGATCGTGCAGCTCAGCGTGATACGCACCTAACAGCATGGTTTAAGTTAAATACTGAAAATGAAAGAGCATATTCCTATTCGTATGTAGACATTCCTTATCACTTTATATTTGATGATAAACATTGTAAATGGAAGGTTAGATAAAGGGGTGGTAATAAGGTGATAGTAAGAATGTATAAAGTTAATCCAACTGGAGAATAGTTTTTTCTTAGACTGTTACTTTTGCAAGCAAAAGGAGCAACATCTTGGGAGGATGTGCATACTGTTAATGGTATTGTCCTTGAAACGTTTTGTGTAGCATGTGATTTGAAAGGTCTGTTGCAAGATGACACTGAATGGCAGAATACTCTTTCTGAGGCGGTTTTAAGACATGCCAAAGAAAATTAGACAGTTGTTTTCAATTATTTTGACCTTTTGTGAACCTGACAATCCTTTACATCTCTGGAATACATACAATTTTTTTATGATGGAAGATTTCATTCACCACTCAGTCCCACTTCTAATAGCTGAACAAGCTACTCTTCATCAAATTGAAAAGATTATTAATCAAATGTGTTATATAAAACCGTATTTGTTTATAGTTGTATATATGTTTAAATTATGTTGTTTCCATGTTTTCAAAGTGGTGTGATTTGGCATTATGTTGAGCAAGATTGATAACCTTGCCACCCAAGCGATGTACTTATAGCAGAGTTGTGACTTGGCAGCATTTAGTGCCAGGCGGAGTTACTGCTTTGGAGCTAGGTTGTGTTGTCTAGCCTTTTTTAATTATTCTCAAAACACATAATAATGTCTGTTAATGTTTAGCGTAATGTGTATGAAAGTATGCAACCTTGATCTTTAAATCCAGGGTGTTTTCATGTCCTAAATTTGAAGTAATTGAATAACTAATATTGAACATAAAAACAAATATACTTTTATGTATTTATATGATTAGTAAAAAGATAAATATAATTAACTTTAAATTGGTTTTCTAATTTTGCCTTTCATATTTTAATTTGGTTTGTTATCTTCACTGGATTTTAGGATCAAGGATGTAAATATTCTATTGTTATGTGTTATTGTTGTGATGTTTTGTGTTGGTATTCATTTTTTAACAATAGACACCTTCATGTTGGTGACTATTGTAAAAAATGAATAATAGGTAGTTTCATTATTGGAACTTACTGCTTTTATTTATTTACTGAAAGCCAAGACAACATGGTAAAAATGCAATTTATATCTTAAATTGGTTTTTTTTTATATACATATATAGTATTGTTAATCCTTTTGTACTTCGAAACAGATTTTATTGTTACATTTTCGATAAATGATTATATTAACTGCCATGTCAAAATGGGTTACTATAAATAGGTACATCGATTTTCAGTTTTTATGTGGTGTTTTATTTTTGTTTTTTTTGTTGTTGTAATTATAGTATCATAATTCCATTTTTTTTTTTTTGTTTTCTTTAGGATTTACGATTGACGCATTTATACGATTTATAAAAAGAAACCTGATTACCTTTTATTGTAAATTTTGGTCAGTTAAAATGATATAAATGTATGCAATTAGTTCAATTTTTTTAAAAGTTTTCTCTATTTTAAGCCTAATAATTTGCTGTACGTAATTTGCTGGTTAATATTGTAGTTTAGCGCATTTTTCAAATATCGAGTTACTTAAATTTTATAAGGTTTTTAACTAATTAATTAGCTTAGTTTGCATTTGCAACACTTTTGAGGAAAGAAAAAATTCTTATATATGTTAAATTCTTATAAATATTAAAAAGAAAAAATTCTTATACACGTAAATCATTGTTTTACATTTCGGTATTCTGGTAAAAGGTCTTCATCAAAAACTTGACTACTCTTAATAAAAATATTCTCCTGACCACCATTAAGGTAAAACGGCAAAAACAGGGAAGGGAGGTCCTTTATTAGTGTAAAAATATTGAAGAGAACTTAACGTTTTAAAGACAGTTTCCTTTTTTAAAGAAACATGTATCAAGGGGATACCAAAAAGTTAATAATTCATGTATAATTAACGTTCGCTTTATATTAATCTTATAAATTAAAGTTCATGTTATAAAAAATATCACAAGAATTTAGCTTCACTCTTTCGTCAATTTAAAGCATTATGAAGTGTTATTATTTTGAGTCAGTTACTAAAAACGTATTGCGTTGAACTTGGTAATATCGAGGAAAATGGTTCTGCCTAACACTGATATGACCTATGTCAATGGTAAATTACTCAATATTAAATAATTGGTAAATTATTTTACCTCCGCATACTTTTTATTTTAACTTTACAGATGGTTTAATTTTTTAAATTTGAAGGCGTTTTTCTAAAAGGGTATTAGTTATGGTTTCGCAACTTTAAATTGTGGAATACAGCCACTATAACTTAACAGACCGACCATAACCCGTTTTACGGGTTGCTTATTGCTAGTTATTATAAATTGTCAAATTTATTGTTGCTTTTAGATTTATAAAATAGAAAAATTTGTAAAAGGCAATTAGATTACTTTGTTAAATTATAGATTAACTGTTTATTTATATTTATAAGATGTCTAAGAGAAAAACAAAATATAATAAATTGTGGGAGTCTGAGTTTAACTGGATCCAAGTTTGTCCTGGTGATCACTATTCTGCAAATTGCAAATTATGCCAGAAAACCTTTTCAGTGAGTGGGAGCGGAGTTGGACAAGTAAGAAGCCATGCAATTAGCAAACTTCACACATTAAGGTTTAAAGAAAGAGAAGGACAATCAGAATTTAGTAAAAATAAAGATAAAGTTCTTGAATTAAAAGCTTCAAAGATTTGTTACACTGTTGAGGAAGAGATTTTAAAAGCTGAAATTGTTCATAGTTTAAAGTGTGTTGAGTCTAACTATTCTTTTGCCTCAACCAATGGAGATGGTAAAATGTTTGAAGCAATGTTCCCAGATTCAAAAATTGCCAAAGGATACAGACAAAGCGAAACAAAGTCTAAATACACCATTCAGTATGGTATTTTTCCATATTTTAAAACATTGTTATTGGAGGACTTACATGAAACTGTTTTTACATTTAAATTTGATGAATCTACTAATCAGCAAGTTAATACACAGTATGATGGTTATGTACAATATTGGTCTAAAAAACACAAATGCATTAAAATTGCATACTGTGGAACTGTCATGGTATACCATTGCACTGCTGAAAAGTTGTTAGAACATTTCCTAGAGTTTGTAGAGAAAGTTAAGGTTAACATAAAGTTTATGCTCCATATTGATATTGATGGTCCTAATGTAAATATTAAGTTTGAGAGACTTAAATTTGTCTGAGAAAATGAAAAGTTTGAATAAAAACATTATATCAATAGGCACATGCCCCCTGCATATAGTTCATTATGCATTTAGAGCAGGAGTTAATGTTTTAAATTTTAACATTGACTCATTTGCAATTGATGTTAACTTTTTCTTTAAACATTCTGCTGCAAGACGATCTGACTATCGACAAATAGAAGATCTAACAGAAGTTATTTCATACTTTATTCAAAGACATTCTTCAACAAGATGGGTGACACTCAGAAGAATATGTTCTCAAATTTTAGAACAACACAAGAATCTTTGCGAATATTTTTTAAAATTCCTTCCAACAACTACATCTTTTAAATCAACTGTTAGAGATACAGAAAGATATAAGAGGATTACAGATATTTTGCAAAATGAAATATCAATGCCTTATATTTCATTTATTGCTTTCATAGCAAATGACTTTGAAATATTTTTAAAAACATTTCAATCAATTAAACCAAGAATTCACCTGATTTACTCTGAAATGTTAAAGCTTCTTGTTTCACTAATGTCGAAGTTTATTAAAACTAAGCTTCTATATGTTAATAATAGCGGCAGCAAATCTATTAATGAATTGCTGATGATTGACGTGATTGACTCAAAGAATTTTAAGCCATTAAAGTTAATTGATATTGGCACAAAAGCCAAATCTTATTTTTCAGAAGCTCTAGAAATCTCATGTGGCGAGAAGAAATTTCGACAAAATTGTCTTGAGTCTTATCAAGCATTTACAAGTTATTTAAAATTGAAATTATCTTGGGAATCAGGTATTTTGAAAAATGCAATCTTTCTTGATCCTTTAAAAAAAGGAAGTAATGAGTCTCTAGCGGCTGTCTCAAATCTCACTATAGAAGTATGTAAATCATTCGAAGGAGTCTTGAGTAAAGTTTTTCCATCCTGTTCATCAAAGGAAGAGGTTTGTGATAATATACGAAACGAATGGCGAGTTTACCAAATGGAATTGCTTCCAGAGTGCTGTTATAAATGTTCTGAAGAACTAGTTTCAATTGGGAGATATCAAACTTCTTACTGAGAAAATGCTTTCCAGCTTGCTGGTCTTCCTGCAGTTCCAAAATATTTATGTAGTTTCGATATTGATACACTAATCAATTCCTTTGAGACTAAAATTTTGAATGATAGTGGTTTACCTAAGTTTCCCAATATTACATCCCTTTTCAAAGTTGTTTCTTCACTTTCGCATGGAAATAGTGCCCCAGAGAATGGATTTTCAATTAACAAACACATTATTCAGTTACATGGTACTTCACTTGATCCGGAGACAATTGAGGCTTTGAGGTTTGTAAAAGATACTATATTGAGCTTTGGATCCATACTCGATATTCCTATAACTAAGTCATTTATACAATCTGTTAAATTAGCTCACTCAAGTTACAAAGCTGACCTGGAAGCTAAACGCAGGTTGAAAGAGGAAGAAGAAAAGCATAAAAAATTAAAGAGTCTGAGGAGGCAAAAAAACAAATTTTGAAAAATGAAAAACAAGCTGTTCTTGCATCCATTCAACAAGTAAGTTATACTACACTTCATAAAAATTGTTTTGCTGATGTGAATATTACTCAATTTTAATTTGTTTAATTACTGCATAAAGTAAAAGTTTGTTTCTTTTGCAGATAAAAGATGGTCTATCAGTTGCTGATGATTTAGTTTTTGAAGGAAATAGTGATTTGAAGAAGTGTTTGCTTCAAAAAAACAGCACAAGAAATGATTTGCAGCGAGCCCAGTGTAAAATTGAAACAGGGATGAAAAGAAGGCAGGAGCTTGTTAATGAGCATGATGTTTTAGAAAAACGGAGTAAAGAACTGTCAGTTTAGTCAATTATTGAGTTATATTGATTTACATTGAAACTCTATTTTAACTCTGTTCTGTTATAACAAAATAACTTATTTTGTTTTCTAATAAAATATCAGTAGGATGACTTTAAAAAAAAAAAAAAATAGTTAATATTTATTACTTTGTTTTTATTGCTCCTTTACAAATCTATCAAATAAAAAAAGTACAGTAGAATCCTGTTAAGTCAGACTTTTTAGGGGAGCTGATATATATTCTGACTTAGTGAATGTTAAGTTAAGCAAAGCTCTTGGTATGTTAAATTTTTTGAAAATGTACTTATCGAGATAAGTACATTGAAGGTATCAACAATATTATCATTGAGACTACATTAAGAGTTAGCAAATGGTGCGATTTAATTAGGGGATGATTTTATAGTTGATTAACAAGTGCAAGGGGAATTGTCACTGTCCAACTATCCGACTTAGCAATAATACGAGTTATCCAGGGTCCGAGTTACCGGGATCCTACTGTATATTTAACTTTGGACCTTTTTTTAGTATTTTAGTTATTGTTTTTTATTATTTTAAATTATTGTCTGATGACATTTTACATTTGTTGTCATTATTAAGCTCAAGATTTTTTTGTTTAAATTGTATTTTGTTTATTATATTTAAATATTTGTAAATGATTTTCGAGGGTATTAAAGGGTAAAGAATATATTAATAATAATTGAATTTAAAGAAAACATATTCATTTCCTAAATTAAATTTTAAAAATTATATCTGGAAACTCATTCCTTACTTTAGATTGTCCTAAAATGTCCTAAATTTCACACTAATTTGTCCTAAAAAGTCATAAAAAACTCTTACGAATTGTCCCAAAATCATAAAATTTTACCCTATTTTAGGAGTGGGAGGCCTGAAATTGAAAATAATACTTTAGAACTTAAGTAATAACAGTTTAAATAAATTTCAATATTTTAAAAGTATATATTTTTTAATGGTTATTAACTAAGAACTATTTTAAAAAACTTTAATTATTAATTAATATTTTAATAATCAATTAGTTATAAAGTAACTTATCAAACATCTCCGCTCTCCTGAACCATACATAGCCATAATCTAAATATCTGAATGACATAAGTTTTTTATTATTACTTTGTAGAAAACACAGAACATTAATTTATTCTAGATTGAAAAGTCTATTAAAAATCTTTAATAGTTAATATTCAAAAACTGGGGAAAATACAACTGATACTTACTAAAGTACTACTAAAGATATTTAAATATGTGACCGAATCTGGAACCAGACCCTTAGATGAAAATTATTATCATTATTTTTTTTTTGCAGTTATTAACAAATTTTAGCCCTTAGAACTAGGCTCAAAATTCCAAAATGCTAGTCTGCAATATTTTTTTCCTCATTCAGTGATAATAGTATTCCTCAATACATACAGTTGTAAATGGTCTGTAAAAACTATCCATGTTGAAACTTATTAACATGCTAATGACTAGAATATCTTAATATAATTTCCTTTTGCCAGATTAGGTCACAGTAATACTAATTAAATTATTTATGTATTTTTACCACACATTTTTAACAACTATAATAACTCAAACAAATATCTTTTATACTTTAACTTTAAAAACCTAACACAAACTTAATTAACTAAAATACTTAATAAACTAACAAGATAATTTTGTGTGTGTGTGTGTGTATATATATATATATATATATATATATATATATATATATATATATATATATATATATATATATATATATATATATATATATATATATATATATATAATAAAAATAATTATAACAAGTAAAGAAAAAACTTAAAATGTGGAAGTATAAATTTATGCCAAATTAAATATTTTATTTACTTAAATGTTAAAACCAAAATATTCTCAAGAATTAAAAAGAATATTTCAAACAGCATTGGGCAATGCAGCTTTAAATAAAAAAGAACCAACAAAAAAATGAGACAAAAAATTTAACTCTATTGAATATTTATTGAAACAAGATATTAATGTATTTTAAAAATTTAATTTTTATGATTAATGTAACTCTTTAATAATTCCCAAAACCTCAGTTGATTTATATTTTTAAACCTTACCAAATAGTTGGTTCCATTTTATTCAAACTTTTGAAAAAAGTTTATTTATAAATGTAAACTGATAAAAATATATTCTAATCATAACTGCTATAAAAACGTTGCGCTACTTTAACTTCTTTCATGGTTAATACGTGTTCTAATCTGGGTAACTGTAAAATTTTCTAATAAACTAGTGTTTTGAAGAACATCTACTATTCGAGTTCGAGAAAGAGGTCCTCCCAAAATTAGATCTTTCCCATGGATTTTTAAATCATTTAGTTGCTCTGCTGACCAGCTTTTCCTATCATAACTCAAATGCCTTTTTGTCTAAATTAAATACTATATATCTATATATTCATATATATCTATATATTCATATATATATATATATATATATATATATATATATATATATATATATATATATATATATATATATATATATATATATATATATATATATATATATATATATGAATATATACATGAATATATAGATAAAAAAACTAAACTAAAATTTAACAAAGCAACCTTTGTGTCTACTTCTGTGACAGTGCATTTTCTCTTGATGCTTTTTAATTTATCGTACACTTGTCTTGGAGAACAATTAAAACTATTGGATGGTGAATTAGCAAGCAAAGATCTAACTTGGCTATATGTTATATTTTGATTTTCCGGAAATAGTTAACCTTATAATGAGGTCTCTTCATTCCTCCATATTTTTTTAGGATTATTAAAACTTACTTGATTAATATTGATTGGAGAATGAAGAATAAAATCAATGTTTAGTTTTGATGGTGAAAAATTATAAAATGATGGTGATGTTTGAAAACATTTTCTAATTATATCGCTTCCTTTAACAGCATGGTCCAACTGATTTTTGGTTTCATAATGGACAGCTGCAGTTTTTTTGCTATGGGCCATGGAAGCTGCCACAATACCTCTCTGGTTATAAAACGGACTACTTTCATTATTTACCATAGTCGATGTTGTTTTCCGAACTATGTTAGCTGATAATTTTTTAGGAATACAACGCCCATCAAAAATACCAGCTTTTACCCATAAGGAATTTAATCTGCCACTAATATCTCCGGGAGACATTTCGTTTCCAGACCAAGATAAAAAAGCTTTATCTGACTTAATAATTGGCAACTTTGGTCTAATAAATTTAACAAATATTTCAAACCATTCAAACTAATGGATTTAGTGTTACTCAAGCTGGATCATACTTTGCAATGGTTTTGTGATCCCAAACACTTACCACTCGAATGCCGTTATCTAAAACTTTGTGTCTTGCATACTCTTTCATTCTCATATGAGCAGTATCACCAGATCTGTGGGCACCACAAAAATGAACAATATAAATCATATGATCCCTATATGAACAATACTCAAATTTAGATATTGGTTTAGCATTATCAATTTTTAAACTGTCTTGCAATTCTTTGGCAAATAATGCATTTTTGCTGTTTTCATATTTTTAATTTGATAATTTGATCTGGTGTAACAAGCATTTCATAGTCATCCTCTGCTTTTTTATATTTTTGTAGATTGGCTTTAGGTTTATGTTTTTCCAATTTTCTATGTTCATAATTGTTTTAAATATATCTTCAACAGAGAGATTAGACGGCCTGCTTTTTGATGCTGAAAGAAGTAAACAAAAATCTTTCAATGAATTTAAGTGGGGTTTTATTGAGCCTGCTCCTAATTTTCGCTCAACACAATATTTTTGAAGATAATGACTTCTAATGATATCCGTATCATTTTCAAAAAGTACATTAACAGATGATGTTGCATTAACAGCAAGTAAAATTCTCTTGACATCCTCTCTAACCCTCTCAAGAGATCTAGAACTACGAACTCTATCCGGACCTGTGTAAAAATTGTAAAAATCAGTTAGCAAAGTTTCAACCAATGAGTTTAATTTAACTTTTAATGACTGATTTGAAATTTCCTCTGTATCAGAAAAAACATAATCAGAGTCATTTTTATTGTCATCATTATCAGTGCCAACATCATCATAATCTTCATCTAAACAATATGTATTTGGGACCATAGATACTCTAGGTCTTAGTTGAGGCAATACAGAAACTGGAATAGTTAGATTTTCCATATTAAAATGCTGAGATTTTTCTCTAATTAAAGATGTTGGATTATTCAAAAAATTGTAATTGTTTGAAGATTCATTTTCAGAACTGTTTGATGAAACTGTGGGTTTATAGATCTATAGAGCTTTACTGGGAGATTCAGTACTAATCTCTATTCCTTTGTATACTTTTGCACTTTTTAGAAGTGCGTTATATTCTTTTCCAGGATGAATATTATGAGCCTTACTCTTCAGATGTTCGCCAATACTTTTTGTAACTTTGTAGCAGTTGGGTACTGGACATGTTTTTTTTTTTATGACAGTTTTTAAATTTTAATGGAGAAGGTTTTTTTTTATAAGGTTTTCTCAAGTTAAAAACCTTAATAAAATAAAATAGTAAAATCTAATAACACTAATATCATCTTAACTTCAGTTGAAAGTGGACAACTAATTAAGAATGTTTATGTAAACATACTTCAAAATTTGACCTTCAGAAGTAATAACTTGTGAAGCAGCAGGACTTGTAATAACATCATCAAAACTTTCTATATATTCATTTAAAGATGCTAAGCTTAAACAAAATCATACAAGATTATTGAATCCAAAAATGTATTACTTCTTTATTACTTCAATTGAAAGTAACCGGCTAATTAAAAATGTTTATGCAAACATACCTTAAAATTTGAGCTTCAGAGCTGATAACATGTAAAGCAGCTGGACTTGGAACCAAATGTTCCAAAGCTTCTTTGAATTCATTACTAGATGTTAAGCTAAAACAAAATCAAACAAGATTATTCAATCCAAAAATCAAATACGTCTTCTTTACTCTAATTAAAAGCGGACAACTAATTCAAAATTTGCATGTAAACATTCTTTCAAATTTGAGCTTCAGAGCTAATAACTTGTAAGCAGACTTGCAACCAAATCTCCTAAAATTTCTTGGAATTCATTTCTAGATGTTAAGTAAAACAAAATCATAGAAGATTATAAAATACAAAAATCTATTACTTCTTCATTACTCTAATTGAAAATGGACAACTAGTTAAAAATTTGTATATTTACTTCATATTTTAAAATTTGAGCTTCAGACCTAATAACTTGCAAAGCAGCAGAACTTGCAACCGAATCTCCGAAAGTTTCTTGTAATTCATTACAAGATGTTAAGCTAAAACATAATCATAGAAAATTATTAAATACAAAAGTCCAATACTTCTTCATTACCTAATTGAAAATGGACAACTAATTAAAAAAGGTTATGTAAACCTTTTTTAATATTTGAGCTTCAGAGCTTATGACATGTAAAGCAGCAGGACTTGCAACCAAATCTTCAAAGACTTTTTTGAACTCATTATTAGATGTTAAGCTAACACAAAATCATAGAAGATTATTAAATACAAAAGTCTATTACTTCTTCATTACTCTAATTGAAAGTGGACAACTAATTTAAAAAGATTATGTAAACATACTTCAATATTTGAGCTTCAGAGCTAATAACTTGTGAAGCAGCAGAACCTGCAACCAAATCTCCAAACATTTCTTGTAATTTATTACAAGATGTTAAGCTAAAACATTAATATTAGAAAATTATTAAATACAAAAATCTATTACTTCTTCATTACTCTAACTGAAAATAGACAACTAATTAACAAAAGTTTATAAACATACTTTAATATTTGAGCTTCAGAGCTAATAACTTGTGAAGCAGCAGAACCTGCAACCGAATCTCCAAAAGTTTCTTGTAATTCATTACAAGATGTTAAGCTAAAACATAATCATAGAAAATTATTAAATACAAAAGTCCAATACTTCTTCATTACCTAATTTATAATGGACAACTAATTAAAAAAGGTTATGTAAACATACTTTAAAAATTGAGCTTCAGAGCTAATAACTTGTGAAGCAGCAGAACTTGCAACGAAATCTTCAAAAGTTTCTTTGCATTCTTTACTGGATGTTAGACTAAAACAAAATTAAGCAAGATTATTAAACCCAAAAATCTATCACTTCTTTGTTACTTCAATTGAAAGCGAACTAATTAAAAAAATTTATATAAACATAATTTGATAGTAATAACTTTCAAAACTCTTTTTAGTACAAATAACTCATTTTTGTTTACATGAAGTAATGCAAGAGTTTTGTTGCGAATTGCAATTTTCTTATGAAAAATGCAATTGTTACAAAAAATGTTATCAATAAAAGACTAAATTAAATACTGTTTTGCACATTTAGGAAAGACGTAACTTAAACTTAATGCTGAAAATTTTTTTAAATTAACTCTAACTATTTTCTTTTCAGCCATATTTCAAAACAGTAATATATCTAGATTTTTCCTTTTTTTGTTATATACAGTTTTTAAGATTTGTTCTCAGAAATAAGTTATACATAATATAGTAATAACTTCTGAAAAAGCTGGAATTGTTACAGTTTAATAATGCTAGACTTACTTTGTATACTAGGTTGTAATAAATAATAAAAAGTGTAAAATATTGCTCCAACTCTTCCTTAATGTCACATTTAAAGACAAAAATTTAATGACAAAAATTAAATATATATATATACATATATTTTAAATATATACATACATTTCAAATATATATATATATATATATATATATATATATATATATATATATATATATATATATATATATATATATTTAAAATATATTTATTTGTAAATAACTTTCATTTAGTAAGTATGTACGTATGAGTAGAACAAAATACAAATTATTGTATGTAATTTTAAAGTATCACGAGAAACAACTTTTAAAAGATTATAGCAAAAAAGCTTTTTAAATGAGATATAGCTTAAGTCCTGTTCAACTTTGGTGTCTTGCATATAAGTTTGTGTTGAAATAAAAAGAATCGTCTAACTTGTTCAATAAACGATTATCAAAATGTTTAATAGAACTTAAAAGTTTACAAAAATTTCAAATACATCTTACCCTGATGAAAACTCCTTTTTTTTTGACACCTATAAATACTCAAGATAATATATTCAATCCTGATCAAATTATAAACCCAAATTAATATTTTTTGTCTTTCTTTAAGTAAAACTTGTTTTTTTTAAACTTTATTTGAAATACAAGCAATACAAATTTAAACTTTATATTTACATAAAATATAATAATTTTGCAACCTGAGTACACAAAATAGTTATAAAGATATGTTTTTAGCATAAAATTTAATATTTTGTTGATCCCTTCTTACTACTCAAAGGTACTTTTTACTACATTTAGACATTAATTACACAATGACATTTCCGCATAATATAAGTGCAATTTAACTTTCAAATAGCCTATATAATGGTCCTATATAAATCTGTGATTATTCCTGATCATTCAAGAAGTCAATAGTTTTTTAAAGGATTTCGTGGTGTGGCATAGGGCTGCATTTGGTATAAATATAATCCTTATGTTATTTGGAAATCAATCACTCAATAGAGGTAAAAGACGAGTTTCAATGACTTTTTCTATTGGTCCTGTTTTATTATTTCATTCACAATGCACAGTCAGGTGGGTCAACGTTTTTATTTTTTTGGATCCAGGAGTACTCATAATATGTTTTTATGTACTAAAATATTTGAAACAATAATAATTTTTTCTCTTATTAGTTTTGTCTTGTGTTGGTGCAGCGCAATTTAAATATGTCGATTTTACAAAAGACTCATCAAATTAGCATAGCCAATGTGACTTCTATTTTTCTATGTTCAGAAATAACGTAGACATGAAAATTTAACACCAATTTTAGCGTTGTTTTATTAGATTTTACTATTTTATTATTTTTGCTAAATGCTATGCAAACACGAAAAATGGATCATTTTAGATTTTACAACAAGAAAAAAACAACTGGCAAAACATTTTATAGAGTGCAGCTAATATAAAAAAAGGGTGATTCATAAAATTTAGCTTTCAAAATTTTTTGGCAGTATATAATCTCTCACCAAAGCTATTATAAATTATTATTAAAGTAAAAAAAATTGATAAAACATTAAAAAAAAAATTTTTTACCTTTTAAACAACCACAAAAAGTAATTTAGATATTTAAATATATATATAATAGGAATAAAAAATAAAAATAAATAAAAAATAAAAAAAAAAATCCAAAACCTTTTTAAATTCACACCCTTGTGAAGTAAATACCTGAAAAATCCAAAACCAAAATTATTCTAATACTTCTGCAAATTTAAAATTTTACTAAAATACTTTTAAAATATGCTAGTAATATAAATATACTGTTTATATCTCACCATTGATGGAGTGATAAAAACTTTTCTTTGCAAATCCTTTTTTTTTCAACAAAAAAGCTATATTATATAGGTTATATTGTAATTTTATCCAATCTTTATAATAATATTAAGTACAGTAAACTGCTGATAACTCAAACCTCCTAGGGACCAAGAAATTAGTTAGCAGATGTTTGAGTTATCCCGAGGTTTTTTTTGAGTCTAACTTTTACAGATAAAAAAAAATAAAACTAATAGTTTGATCTGTAGGGTAATTAAAATGTTTAATAAATTAAAATGTCCTAAAGTCACTTTGTCTCAGTTTTGAAATAATGCTTCTTTCAATTGATATTGAGAAAATTAACCAAATTAAAGTGAATGAACGAAAATTAATCACTTTCATTAAGACTTTTATTTAATTTTGCTCTAAAGTTTGAATTTTAAAGCAGAATTTCCAACTATAGGGACACATAATTGAACTTGGCAAATGTTTGATTTATCGGGGGTTCGAGTTATCAAATTATTTTATAGAAAAATGTTAGTGAGAGTTTAACAGCAATGTGATAACACTTCAAGCTACTAGAAATTTGAGTTATTAATGGTTCAAGATATCAGGAGTTTATAGTATTGTTAATTCAAATATTTCAATATAACCTGATAATTTTAAATATACAACATATAATGTAAACCATTTAATTTAATGAAACAAACCTTTCCGTGTAAATATGCTTTAACATCATCAATAGTGAAAGGTTGCAAATACTTTTTCTAGAAATAAAAACAAAAAAGAATAATATATTTTACTGTTTTGACCAGAACCATAAAACTTTTATGCAGAAGTGAGGAAACTAATTGCAATTTTATTTCAAAACGAAAAAAAGTTCAATTAAATAAGTAGTACAATTATTTTTTTAATATTTAAACATCTTTTATATTTAGAAAACAATAAACATCTATTTAATATTTACAAAACCATTGTTTGTTTTAAAAATTTTTCAATATTTATTTGGAAAACCTGGTAATTTTTTATAATTTTTGTTTTTTTGTTGTTGTTTTTTTACTTAATGCCTAATAAATGTTGTTGAATATGTATTTGCAATATAAATACTTATAATACAATTTAAATATAAAAAGTAAATAATTAACATTTTTTCTCCAACATTGATTAGAGCCATCTCCATAATCATAACAAAGCTCTGTATCTTTTGGGATATACTTTTTAGCAAATAACTTCAGACTTTCTTTTCCATCTATGATGCATGTCCTTGGCAAACAATTTGAAAATTCTTCAGGAGCATCATTAATGTAACGCCCCAAACATTGTGAGTCTGTAGCATCAATGCTAATAGAGATAATGAACTTGTTAAAAGAAAATTAAACACAATTAAATTATAAACATATCAAAGTAATAGATCAACTTTTAGATCTTTGTCATGACCTAGAATAATTTTTTATTAGGTGTTTACCCTATTTTTGTATCAAGGATGTGATTAGTAGTATTCTAATGTTTAATTTAAGTTTAACAACAACATAGATGAAAGCTCATAAGAACACCTGTTATAAGTGCATAGTTTGTTATTTTGGTCAAGTAATATATAATAAACAACTTTTGTTAACAAACAGATGCTATAATCGTTATTGAGTGTAAAGATAAAAAAATAATCAACTCAGATCTTAACTTCAATAACTCTGGTTTCAAATTTGAAAGACTGAATCCATTTTTGAAAATTTAAATTAAATGTCATTTATGTCTTTTTTAAAAAAGGGAATTTGGAAACCACTTTCACTATGCATAATATTTTAGAAGGGACTGTTAAAGGGTTAACACTCATTGATATTATATATAATTTAAATTTTATTATTATACTTTTTAATTTTTCTAAAATATTAATTTGTCAACTGTTTAAAAAAAAAGGATAAATAATATCAATAAACTCACTACTCAAAAAATGTTGAAAAGTTTAGGATTTAGGAACAACTTTGGTTTTAAAATCTTAAAATATTGCAAGGACCACAGATGTTAACAAGGCCAATTATAACAAGGTCAAGGCCAAGACAACATGTTTCAAGGCCAAGAGTTTCAAGCCCAGCAAACACACGAACGTCAGAAGGACGTCGCGAGGACGTCCCACTCTGACGGTTCGTTTATAGTCGCAAAGTGTAATCCCGCTTGACTTCAATTAAAGACGTCATAATGACGTCGCGTTTGTGACTATAAACAGACCGTCTGGACGTAGATGTGAAAAAATAACTTAAACAACAATATTGTTTTTATTTAAAAGAAGTAAACAAACTGCTTTCTCTTAGGCCTAATATGTTGTAAAAAAATTTTATACCAGCATTGCATGGAGTGATTATTATATCTTAGAAAGATCCAATTTCAGGGAAATTAAAGAGAAGAATAAAGATAAAAAATCTATTTAAACAAAAAAATCTTTATTATAAAAGAACATAAAGGTTCATTTCTTGATCTTTAATTGTTTTCATGTCGTAGTTTTTTCATACCACCTTTTCGCAAAGGAGCGTGTTTCAAAGTAACACCAATACTATTTTCGACATTATTTTCTGTATATTTTTTCGACTTTGCAACAGTTGCTAGAAAAAGAAGAAAAAAATTAAACTTTTTTTTTTAAATCTTAATTTTCGAACTTGTTTTTATTAATCTTAAAACTAGTTGGCATAAAGTATTATTTCCCAAGTTTGTTATAAGTCTAGGCTTTAGCCACAAAGCTCGCCATTTGGAATCAAATTTAGACAAACTGAATTGCCATTATGCAGCTATTAGCTATATGAGTGATTGTCTCCTACGACCATTTTATATATAATCTTAAATCGGACACCCTGTATATTTTTCTAATTGTAACTAATATTATTTTTTCTAAAATTAAAAAGAAATATTTTTTTATTGTAAAATGGCTAATTAAAAATATATCTATCTATTTATCTACCTATAACTGCTGCCTCAAATTTTAACAATCCGTTATTTTCCATATTTTAGAATTGAACTAAAAAAGTGTTGTGCATTTTTTTTCTAATTTGTAATAATAATTTAACTTAGTAATAAATAATCTAATTTGACATAAATATAAATAACTTACCAACTAATAACTTCATTGTATTTGTTTTTCAAAAAGATAGCTTATTCAACTTCCCATTCAAATTGTATTCGCTCAAGATGCCATTTGACATAACCCTCAAAACTAACACATGTAATTTACCACCTCAAACAAATGAACTTAAAAACACAATCATCAAAAATGGGGAAGATTTCCGGGGCCCAAAAAAAAAATAATTTAATATTTTCTTTTATAAATTTCCCTAGACCAAATGTACAATTAATGATTCTTGTGGGGGCCATGGTAATATTATATGATAATACAATAATAATTATCAATCATTTCTATATGGCAAAAACCATATTTTTTAAATATATGAAAAAAATCAAAAATAAGATATCCGTAACCAACTTGCTTGTTCATAATATTCCTATCATATTCATGGCATGTTGCTCCCCCATAGTTTTCAAAGCGACTAAGCTAAATAAAAACAAAGTAGAAGTTTCTTAGTGTTTATAAATTTATCTGCAAATAACACACAACCCGAGTGCTTATTTATTCTAACTTTATTTTTAAATGTTGGGAGAAAATAATAAATGACCTTCTAAAGGTAGCAATACATTTTAAATTTTAATAATAACTATTTAAAAAGTTATTTGAAAATAAATACAAATTTACTAAATATTTATAAGCAAAAAAACTATATAAATTATTATTTATAAGCAAAAAAAAAAAAGTTTAAAAAACTATTTTATCTTTTCTTTCAGATATTATCTTCGAAACGTTCTTTTAACATTTTAAAATGGAGTTAGAATAAATAAGTACTCAGGTCACGAACAGTTCTAATTACTAAGTTGCTCTAGGATTTTTAAAAGAAGACAATTTTCAAATTGCCATCTAAATCGTGGATATAGTATTTAAATGAAAAGCAATGAAAATGATTTTCTGAAACAAAATTGAAACTCACAAAACACATTTTTTTATCATTTTCACAGAGAGTTTCATTGAACTCTTTAAATTTTTTGATTTCAGTAAATTGTCAAATAAAGAAAGGTGAATCATCCTTTTCATATTGCTGACCAAGTGACTTAATCATTTCTTTTAAAACAATAAAGTTCTCAAAAACTTTTGATTGGAATCCTAAAATATAATAACTTGTTTAGCCTACTTTGAGATTCCAAATTATTATTGTTGAATAGTATCCATGTTGATTAATGTCAACCATTTCACATATTTAGAGAAACTTCATTAGAAAAAAAGATCTAAACAAAAAATATACTTACTTTGAAATGATGCAACAGATATACTCATAGTATCTGAACTATTATTCAAAAGGACCTGATTTCTTACAGGAGACAACAGTTTAGGGCTACTTCTACTACTGAAATCCTCTGGTGATGCTAAAAATATTTGATGACATGGATTTTTAAATTCAACTTTATATAATATTAATTATCTTGGGCTCACAAGATTCAAAATGTACTTCCAAAGTTATCAAAATCGTTATATGAAAAAAAATATAGCACAAAAACTAGCATAAAACAAGTTTAAACGACATATTTAGAAATAATCAAAGATGGAAAGTATACTAATAAAATGTGCTCTACACAAAACATACGTAATTGATGTGATCTACGAATTAAAGCATCCTCTAATACCAACTTCCTTTTCTTTTTATCTGGGGAACTGTATTTAAGATCCTCCACTATCAACTTCCTTTTGCTTATATCTGGGGAACTGGATTTAGGAGTGCTGAACTCTATCAGTAAATATATCATCGATGACTTTTGTTTATTATTAAAGGAATTTATTACCATAAACTGTCAATTATAAAAAATAATATAAAATAATCGATATCTGGAACTAAAAATATAAAAAGATATTCTTATTAGTATTTACATACTACTTATCATTACTCCAATATATCAATGAAATGATATAAATATCCTGTAAATTACAGCAGAAATTAAATAAGTTAAAATAAAAAAGTTTTGTTTCTTTACCTTTTCTGCTAGTTTTTCTTTTATCTGATAAATGTGGTGGAGGTGGCATTGTAACATAATTTTTAGGACCAGACACTTTAGGTTCTAAAACTAAAGAAAGTAATTAACCAGGCCAAATACATGAAAATACACCAAACACATAACTTAGCATGATTTAAAATATTTCGATAATTCAATTGTTTTCTAAAAACTGCTTTCTACAAAAATATTCTCTTGTAAACTGCATGGTAACTAAACTTATGAATGTGTAAACATTTGATGTTTTTTATTTGATACTTCCTTGATTAAAACTCTGCTGAAAAGTTAATTTATAAAGGCTTTTTTGGAACAAATATTTATTATAATTTTTAAAAATAGTATTGCTTATTAAAATAGTAACTTGTATCAGCCATCCTTTACTACATTTTAAAAGTAAAAAAAAAAAAAAACATTTACCTTCTTTATTATTTGGAGGTGAAGTAAAATTAAAATTCTCACAAGTATGGGGATCATCTGATATATAAAATAAGTAAACATAGCATCAACAAAGTAATACACGTTGCATCCTTGCATTTGGTTAGTAATTTTTTTTTAATGTCATAAATACATTTTAAAAAAAATATGAATAATGATATACATTTCAGAAAAGTTCTTCTCAAAAAATGCATCTATATGCATTTTTTGATAAGAATTTGTAAGCAGAACTGTATGCAGCTAAAATGAATTAAGTTGAAAAAAAAGTGATGTTTATTTTTACCTTTATTTTCTTACCTATCTCTTCTTACAGTTCCTTCTTTTAACTGATGAATATGGTAGAGATGGTATTTTTATTTTATTTTTAAAATGTCATTCTTTAAAACTAAAAATCAAGAGCAATGAAAACAAATTCTCCAAAAAGTTATTTCCTCATTATAAATGTTTAGTTTAGTTGTTTAGTTCCAATTAATGTTTAGTTCCTTAAGTAAGGCCTTACTTGTGCAAAGTCTTAGCACAAGTACGGAACTAAACGTTCATTGGAACTAAACAACAAAATTAAACTGGACATTTACAATTCTTCTTTGCCAAAGAAGAAGCCTCCCTTGATTTTTTAAAAATCAATATAATTATATCGATTTTTAAAAAAATCAAGAGAGGTTTCTTCCTTGCACAAGTAAGGAACTAAACATTTACTACAAATCTGAATAATGGAATTAGAACAAAAATCACAAACACACATAACTAACCTTATAAACCTAGGATAGATTGATCTTTGATAAAGCCCTTTTTAAAGTAATAATTAAAATTAAATAAAAATCTTTAAAGATTTGCTTTATATTAACTTAAGGTAATATATTATATGCGGTATAATATAATTGAGCCGCATAGCTAATTCTGTTTAAAAAAAATTCAATATAGAAAAGTCAGCGTCAGACGTCTAAGGAACTTCTTTTTGAGGTCAGATACTGACGTCGCAGTAAGGTCAGACTTTTGGCTGTCACATTTAAGTTGTGTTTTGGTCATTTGACCGACCGACCATTATAGGACGTCAAGCGGACGTCCCCCTGACGTCTTGTGTTTGCTGGGAGGTCAAGGCCAAGAACTTAATTTTTGGTCTCAAGAGCAAGATCAAACTTTGTATTAAGGGAAAGGAGATTTTAAGATTATTTGATTTGGTGGACCCAGACCATCTAGTAAGGGGGCAATTTAATGATTTGTTGATAGGTTAATGATTTGTAAGCAGGCAAGGTAACAATTTAAAATTTGCGTCACACAATTTTATTAAAAATTGCATGCCCAATTTAAACAGTCTCCCTAATTTACTTGTTTTTAATATATAGATTTACAAAAAAAATAAATTTAAAATATCAAAGAGGAGAAGGGAGGCTGCCCCATCACTCCCAACCACCTTTCCTATGGCTCCGCTTATGACTAAGGCCTTGCCTTACATAAAAAGAAAAAATTGGATGATGTTGATATTAGCTGTTACCATTAACTATAAGTCATAACTAATAACATTAACTAGCACATTAACTATTATAGCCTATAAGTGCTGTTAATGCTAAAATTTGGCTGTAAATCATAATGAGCCATAAGATTTCATTTCATTTAAGAAATGTAAAAGTTTTGAGCAACAAATCACACATACAAGCTCTTATTGAACATAATACAGTTAGTAATTAATGTTTTTTAATTACTAATTGTATTAACAATTAACTATTTTTGTTATTAGAGTATATTGTTACAGTTGTGGTATATGTATAAAGCATATTGGGCACAATATCCACTTGGGCACAATATCCACTTCGAGTTAATTTAAAATTAAAAAGTTAAAAAAAAAAGTTTAAAATGTCAAGTTGTAAATAATACAGTTTTTACTACAGTTTTTAATACATGTAATAATAGTAATAAAGTAATTTAAAAAATTGTAATTTAGAAATAAAAGATTTATTGCTTGTAATTAAAATAAATATTCATATGCATATCTATAAATTTTTAAAATTCGTTGTTGTATAAGTACAGGTATATATAAATAAATTTTGGACTAATAATATTTATTAAAAATGCCCTAAAAGTTCTGAATTCAATAAAATATGGTGGAAGGTAAATACCTAATATTTTAACACCAACGCCAGATTTGTTAACAAGGCCAAAAGTAGTAAGGCCAAGGCCCTATGTTACAAGGCCAGGGCCAAAAGTTAAAAGGCCAAGGACAAGGCCACATGTTACAAGACCAAGGACAAGGCCACATGTTACAAGACCAAGAATAAGAGTTTCAAGACCAAAACCTACAGAAACACTTTCAAGACCAAAGACTTAAATTTTTGACTTACTTTAATAAAGTAAGTACGTAAAATAAAAATTAATTATATATTTAATTACATAAAATAAACAATGAAAACTTTTAATTCTTTAATGTTATATATTTTTTTATGAAGGCCAAGGGAAAAACAATCATGGTCAAGGACAAAAATTTCAAGACCAAGACCAAGGCCAAGGCCAAACATTTTAAGACAAGGCCTTAATATTTGGCTTTAAGGCAAAGCCAGGGTCTAACAACTCTGGCCAAGGCCAAAACCAAGGCCAAAACCAAGGCCAAAACCAAGGCCAAAACCAAGGCCAAAACCAAGGCCAAAACCAAGGCCAAAACCAAGGCCAAAACCAAGGCCAAAACCAAGGCCAAGAGTTTTAAGGCCAAGACCAAGAGTTTCAAAGCCAAGGCCAACAGCCTAATTTTTGGCCCTAAACAAGCCCAAGGTCAAGACCAAGTACTAAAACTTTGACCAGGAAAAAATGGTGTTAGCATTTTGAAGTAATTTTGACACATCAAGCTAAATTTAAAACTAAAACTTTTTTTATGGTAATAACTTTAAGAAGAAGTTGAATACAAAAATAATGTTAAAGGCTAGGCAAATAAATTAATATATTAAATGTAGAGATAATCAAGTTCCAAAATTTAACAACCCATATTCCAACTGCTAATCTCAAATTATTTTCTGTTTTTATTCCTCACAAATTCTTTATAGTGATAAAAGAATAGTGTGAATTAGGTTGGTTCAAATTTTTAAAAAAATTAAAAACTATTCAATTTTATTGAAAAAGTGAAGAATCCTAATTATTTTGATTTCTTAAAATCTGTGGAATTGGAATCAGCCCACCTTTAAGTAAATTGTATTTCATTTACTAATGGTAAAATCAAGTATTACCTAAGTCAATTTACATTTTAAATATATTAAATAAAAAATTTAAGAAAAAATTATTTAATTGAAAATCTCATACCTCATTTTTTTATTATTCAAATAAAGATCAAAAATAAAACATCCTTTATTTTGCATAGCGTATCTTTGGCTGTGTATTTTAGCTTCATTTCTTGAAATAGTTTCACCTTTATATTCAAGTAAAGCATCGCCAACTTTAAATTCTTTTTTTGTAAATACTCCATATCCTTTAAAAATTATATGATTTGTTAAACCACAAAGTATATATAGGTATGAAATATATATATATATATATATATATATATATATATATATATATATATATATATATATATATATATATATATATATATATATATATATGTATATATATATATATATATATATATATATATATATATATATATATATATATATATATATATATATATATATATATATATATATATAAATATAGATATCTCTGTTTGTACATTAAATCATTATTAGGGAGAACATGCAGTGAGTATATCTGCACATGCTGGGAGCAATTGCTTTATTAACTTAACCTTTATAATCTAAATAAGCAACTTACCGATTACATTATCTATGAAAATCTTTTGAAAATCCTATTATGACTAACATCATAGAATTTTTCTTGAACTGATGGTGAACTTTTACCTCTTCTCTTAAATATAACAATTAGTTTTAATATAATTAAACTTATATACTTTACATACTATACTAATAACATGTTATTTACACATAAAATACTGGTTTGTGTATTTAAGAGATCTATAGGAAAAGTAGTATGTACAGTGTCTCAAAAAATTATCCGACCAAACATTTTTAAAAATATTTTTCCTAAAAAAAGTGCTGTATTTTCATAAATTTAGACTTTTTTGGTAAACTCAAGATTAATGAAAATAAAAGAACATGTTTTTAAATAGATTTTATTTATTTTAATGTAAAATATGAATCACAAGGTTTTCAGTCTTAAAATAAAGGAACTTAGGTCGTTTTTTTATTGTCAAAAAAATATTTGACCAAACACAGTGTTTGTTTCATAACAAGTTATTATGTAACAAAACAATTATTTTAATACTTTGTTGGGCCTCCCTTTGCTTGGATTACAGCTTCTAGACGTCTAGGCATTGATTCAACTAAAGATTTTGTTTCTTCTGGTTGAATCTTTTCCCAGGCTTCTTCAATTGCCACTTTTAAGGGTCTTTTTTGGAAAATGACCGATCTCCAATTTTTCGGTCTAAAATTTCCCACAAATGTTCAATGGGATTAAGGTCCGGTGATTGTGCGGGCCATTCCAAGACCTCAAGAATATTTTCAGCAAACCACTCCTTGGTTTTAGTGGCCCTATGCTTGGGATCGCTATCTTGCTGAAATGTAAAATCAGATCCTAGCCGAAGTTTTCGAGCAGACGACTTCAAATTTTGCCTTAATATGTTTCTGTATTGCACCTGATCCATTAAAGTATCAATAAATTGGAGTTTTCCGACACCCTTCCAAGCCATTGAACCCCATACCATCACGTTACCGCCGCCATACTTGACAGTTCCTCTCACGCAGCTTAATTTGTAGGCTTCTCCGGCTTTTCTCCAAACTTTTTGGGCTCCATCAGATGACTTTAAGTTGAATTTCGATTCGTCGCTCCACAGGATCTTTTTCCAGAAACTTAACGGCATGTTTTTGAACTTCTTAGCAAACTCCAATCTTCGTTTCATGTGTTTCTTACTCAAATATGGTTTATTACGCACAAGTCGTCCTTGAAATCCCTGGTCTCGGATACGATTTCTGATTGTCTGATGGGATAATTTGATTCCATTATTCTCTTCAGCTTGCTCAGCCAGTTTTCGAGCAGAAATGAAGCGATTTTTCTTGACTTGTATAATTAAGTTTCTATCAAAACTCTTAGAAGTCTTTTTTTTGCGACCCTGCCCTTCTTTTGTGGCTGTTGTTCCGATCAAACTATACTTCTTCATTATGTCGGATACTGTATTATGAGGAATTCCAGTCTCTTGCTGCACCTGACGATTGGCTTTACCCCGATTGACTAGATCAACAGCTAAATTTCTCTGAGAAACAGTCCAGTGACGTTTACCTCCCACCATTTTACTTAAAAAAGCAAGAAACCTTTTTTTTATACATAATTTTTTTTTTTACTACAAAAAAACAGTTTTTTGTTATGCAATTTCATTAATTGTATAAAAATTTGCTAAAATATTTGAACGAATTTCACATAAAATTAATTAAACTTACCTAAATATTGCTTGGTCGGATAATTTTTTTACAAGCCTATTCAATACTAAGTTCCTCTTAGGACAAATAATAAACCAACTGAAGCATGAATCAAAAAATATGAACGCTAAATAACATACTATTCCCAATAGAATTAAAATGACAGACAAAGTAAGTATCGCTATTCATTGTTTTTAGTATAATTTAGAGCGTAAACATTTTTTTTTGGGAAAAACTTGTTTGGTCGGATAATTTTTTGAGACACTGTATATATATATATATATATATATATATATATATATATATATATATATATATATATATATATATATATATATATATATATAATATAACAGGTATTAGTATATATACAGATGTCATAATAAATGTGTGTGCGTTATTTAAACACTTACATTAGGGTAGGTTTTTTGAAGGTTCATTTTCTTTATTAAATAAGTAAGACTTAAGTATAAAAAACTATACTATAAACTAATCTATGCTTTAACTTGATTGCGGTTTGCTATGATGAAAAAGAACATTTTGTAATTAAGATTTGTGCCCATAAGAAATCGTTCCTATTTTACGAGAAATCGTTCCTATTTTACGAGAAATCGTTCCTGTTTCGAGGAAATAGTTCCTGAAGAAATCGTTCCTTCAGCTTTTTCCCAAGAAATCGTTCCGATTTTTAAAGTTGGAAGTTGAGTGTAACAGGAATGATTTTATCTGTTACCAAATATTGCCAAATAGCTAAATCTGCTTAGCTATTTGTTTACAATTTAGGTAAATAAATAGCAAAGCTGGGTAAAAATGTGTTATTTGATTTTAAAACATCATTAGTGTAGTTTTAATGTACTGGAACCATTTTAAAACGAATGTCTATTAATAATTTTGTTTTATATTGATCAATATTTTTATTTGAAATAGTTAAGTTTAATAAATTTACAAAATCATTCAAAGTAAAAATATGAGTTTATTTAATAGAGAATTTCCAACATGCAAACTGTCAATAATTATGTTTTTAATTCTTAAAAATAGTTATAATGTTTTTATGATCATAAAAGTTTCATATGATGCATCTAAAAAATAAACACAAGTTAGCACATCAATAAATTAAAGAGGTGGACTGGAGCTTTAAAGAACTTCTTTGAAAATATGTATACTTTATTAAACATTTACATTGGGGTATGCTTTTAAGATGTCCATTTTTAAACACAACTAATTCAAATAAATCATAGTATGTATTAATCTATACTTGAATTATAGTCCTGAAAAAAAAGGCGGTTTAGCTTTTTTTTGTTTTTTAGTTGCGCCCGTAAAAAATCGTTTCTGTTTCAAAAGAAATCGTTTCTGTTTTAAGGAAATCGTTCCTGTTTTTCTCCAGGAAATCGTTCCTACGGCTTTTTTTCGGGAAATCGTTCCGGTTTTATAGAAATCGTTCCGAGTTTTTTAGAAATCGTTCTTATGTGGAACATTAGGAACAATGTCTTTGGGGAAATCGTTCCTACGTTTTGAGAAATCGTTCCTTCAACATTCTTCTTCTTCTTCTTCTTCTTCTTCTTCTTCTTATTATTATTATTATTATTATTATTATTATTATTATTATTATTATTATTATTATTATTATTATTATTATTATTATTATTATTATTATTACTACTATTATTATTATTGTTATTATTAATATTATTATTATTATTATTATTATTATTATTATTATTATTATTATTATTATTATTATTATTATTATTATTATTATTATTATTATTATTATTATTATTATTATTATTATTATTATTATTATTATTATCATTATTATTATCATTATTATTATTTTTATTACTAGTATTATTACTATTATTATTATTGTTATTATTATTATTATTATTTATTATTGATACTAAGTGGAATTGCCTTAAGTTGGTGTTTCTTGCAAAATATTAAAAAACTTTTCCTGTTTTAGTTAATACATCATTAATAATGTAGTTTTACACAAGAAATACAATGAAAAATATGGATATATAACCCTTTTTCAGGTTAAAACAGTGAAAAATCCATGATTTTAATTTTTGGTAAATTTTTTCATTCCGTTTATTATTTTCTATTTATACTTTGAATATTAGACTGTTATAAAAAAAACCCTACTAAAAGATCTAGGAATTGTCGAAATCCATTCATTACATTGGTTTTTCTTCACATATTAAAACCTCCTAATTACTTCCACTTATTGGTATGGCCAATTTTTTTCTTCTTTTTTTTGGTTTGCGGAGCGGAAGTTAAAACGAACAAAATAAATTTACGCAATAAAGTTGGGTTAGTGAAAGGGTACGTTAAAAAAAATTATATTTCTGCAGATTTTATCTTTTATAGAACTGAGACATTGGGAATATATGAACTGTTACCCGAAAAAATTTTCTTCAAAACTTTTATTAAACCAGCAAAAACGACAAATTTTCATGCAATAGTATTTCGTTATTAGGTAAACGATTTTAGATTATAACACAATTTGTTGGAAAGCTGCTCATTGTCTTCTTCTTCTAAGAATCAGCACTATCAAAAGTTGTGAACGAAGCATCAAAGATTAAAGGAATGTTACTATTTGATATTGCGTTCGCAAAATTAAAAAAAAAAATTAAATAATGATCCTCGATAGGCGACTCTGCTATATAGCTTTACTATAAAATGCCTAAAGTAAGGTTAGAACTATTAACGGGGTTAAGTGGAGCTATTTTTTTAAACCAGTGATAACTTTGCGTTTCATCTTGGACTAAAAATTTGTATTTTTTTTTTGAGAAAACGCCAAATACACACTCAGATTCTTAAAGTAATCTAAAATTGGGAATTGGCAATATGTGAGCTGTTAAATTGTTATTTCTTTTTACCATTGTTTTCTTTATTCATCGGAAGGTTAAACTTGTGTTACTATTTTAGATCTATTATAATTTTCCTACTGATTATATAGCAGCTCTTCTTCTGCTTCAAATTTATTAAGCTCTTCATTAATGTAGGTTTTTAAAGTCTCTAATTTAAATAGTTTATGCAACGATTAAGCATGCAATCTTTATTCAGCGAGTTACTTGCAATCAAGTCCTTGTACGGAACATTCCATTTAACTTAATGATGAATACATTTACAAACGGAATAAATACATGATGATTATTCCACCATTTGGATCTCAGGCTGCAAAACTTCGGAAAACCATTTTTTAACACCGGGTTTTTCTCCTTAAAGCAGTTGTACATTTCGTGCAAAATTTATTAAACAATCTTTTTCGTTGGTATACCTTCTCTTTAAGATAATTATAAAGTAAAACCACTGTCATTTTTTCTGGGATTAACCTAAAATGATGTTTGTCATAGTAGCATAAATAAGTAATTAACTTAGTAATTACTCATTCATGCTACCATGATAAACTAAAACTATCTATTTGAAACTAATGATAAAATTGGTTGTTCCTCAAGTTTGCGAGCCTTTTTTAACAAGTAGTTTGATACTTCAAGGTTTTCCAAAGCAAATTTTCTTAACCAAAGACTCAGATGTCAAAGTTCAATCAGCTTCTTATTGCCTAAGTTCGGGAAAATAAGGATTTAAATTGTATTTTGGTGTTTAATTATCATGACAATCGAAATTGTTTCATTTGGCTTCATGAGCCTTTTATTTTTTTATTATTCTATTACCTCTTCCTGATATTCTTTAAAGACCTCGGCCACCTTTTCTTCTAGTTTGCTAACAGCTTTCACAAAGTTGTACTGGTGGTTCGTTTAATGCTGTTAATAATAAGTCAAGATTAAATATCGAAGAACTAAGCATTACCTTATTTGACAAAATATGAGACTGTTCTCTCGTTAGTTTTTTTGTGTGGATTTTTTGTATCAAGGATGACTTTGGATACAGCAGTTCTCAAAAATTAACAATCATCTTGCTATTTACCTAATGCTTATTATCCGCTATTTAGTTGTTTGGCTTTTTGCTTTTTGACTTAATTCTTTGAATCTTAACATTCAAATCTTCTTAAGTCTCATATGAATTCCTTCATAATACTTCTTTATCAAAAGTTAACAAAATAACATTGTTTAAAAAAAAGTTGGGAACCTGAATAAGTTTCCACTGTTTACTATTAGATATTATAATTATTATCATTTTTATGTTTTTAAAATTAAATTAAAATAAAATCAAATTACAGTGTTTATGAAAGAACTTTAAACAAGAATTTAGATTTAATATACTATAAATAGTTCATTGGATTACAATAGTTTGTTTCAATGTATCAAAGATGAAGTTTGTGGGAAAAAACCCCTTTTACCATTTAAAATTTTTAAATCAATAATTTTATTTAAAGAAGTGTAGCTCAAAGTAATTGTTTTCTTGTGGACATTTATGGTGGTATTGCTAAGACCAAATGAAGTCGTAAATAACCATCTAGAAAAGACATTCTGATGAAACAAAAAATGATATGAAAACGAAGAGTAGGAAGAATGTTTAGGCGAGTATCCATGTCAAACAATTAATGACTTGTTAAAATATTATTACTAGTTGTAATATTATAATGTTTGATAGCGATGGGAATTATTAAAAATCACATGATGAAGAAAAAAGACAATAAGAGGCTTTTAATCATGCTTTAGTTATTTTTTCAAAGGCAAAGAATGAATCCATTTTTCACAGAATTGTGATTAAAGATGAAAAATGAATTCATAACCTAAAAGTAAGAAATTGGGTGACAGCCCAGTTAACCATTACAACTGTTTCCCAGCTGAGACCCTATTGGGCTAAATAACTGTGTCCCAACTGGGGTTCCCACCTGGATCCTATCGTGATTCTGTCAGCGGGATAGAACTGGGTCCTAACTGGGTTTGTTAAGGGTTTTAATTGGGCAATCCCATCTTAGTACCAAAATTTTCTCTCTTATTCTTCCCATTTTCTTAATTAATTTAAAAATGTTTTTCACAATCGGGAGTAGTTTTTTTTTTTTATTTATTAAACAGATGCGATTTCTTGCGTGTTTTTTATCAAAAAGGTGGTTCATCTTTTCATTTAATATCGGTAAAGTTAATAGATATTTTTTGAAAAATTCGCTGTTTTACAACATTATTTTAAGGGTAATAAGATGTATTAGGCGTATGATTATTTGGTCTGATTTTTAATTTTTATGAATCAACTTAAAAAAGCAGGTTTGAATTTCAAAATATTTTTAAGAAACAAAAAACTATTATTATACAATATTCGATTGAAAACCATTCGACAATTGTGCTATTCTGCTATTCATATCAGATTGCCACCATGATCGCGCAGTAGAATTCTGCTTCAATTTGTATCGTTTGCTTCTGTAGTGGTTGCATCCATTTTAGCACTACTTTTACAAAATAAAAAAGATATGGATGACATAATATTATAATTTATAGCAAATATGCTTGTAAATAAATGTAGATCATAAATATCTATAATACTAATTCGAACTTTTCAATATATCCTCTTTCTTTTTTTATACCTTATATATAGTGCTGTAAATATAATGCCCCCTTACACCTTCCATAATATTTTGGATTTATAGAAACTATTTTTTTTATTTCATCATACTCAGTAAAACTAATTGTTTATGATGTTAAAAATCATGAGAATTTTCCTTCAATGTGTAAACTTACCAGATTTAGACAATTCATTTAATGAAAAACTTAGCATCATTGTCGACATTATTGCCATTATTTTAATAACATTTTCTAAATTAATTTGTGTTTTTTGTTGTTACACATTAACCACCCAAAACAAACTCTAAAACCAAAATTCTAATACTATTAAATCTCTTAAACAAAAAATAACTAACAAAAACTATAATACAAAAAAAAAATATGTTGGAAAACTTACAGCCTCAATATAGTTATGAGAAATTTCGAGAATACATTTATCTAATCCAAATGTTGATCAAACATTTGAAAAACAAGAATCTTTCACAACACCAAGGAAGGGGTGCTGGTTTAAGTCTAATCTGCAACCGAGACCATCTAAAAGTTTTTTCTTTTTTCAATATTTCCTCTTTTTTTAGACTTGGGATCTTCTTTGTTAAATGAATGTCTAAATATTGCAATCAACATATTTATACTTTTTTATTATAGATTAAAGACCAATAAATGAGTATGATAAAAAAATATTTCAAAAAAACTGTTAAGTAAGTGTAAAGTAACTATACCAAATCACGTCACGTTACTGTACACAGCGCCGGCCTTAGCTTTTTTGACAGGTTGGGCAAAACTTGTGAACGCGCTTCTAGGTATATAAGGGGTGGTTGTTACCATTAACAACGAGACCAATGCTATAAAATGATAATCAAGAGTGCTGAAGGGAATATAGTTTAATGCAAAGAGATCCATATTGTGCATCAAGTTTCTTATTTAATTAATTTTTAATTAAAATTATAAACTTAGACTTTTCATGATATGGGTTTATAGAAATGATTGACTAAATAAATAGACAACGCAACGCTGCTTTTAAAATAACAAATGTTTTTATTAAACATATAATAAATCCTCTAACTATATAAACAAGAGTTATTAAATTTTAAAATGTAACTTTTCTAGCTTTTTTGTCTGCGAAATCTCTTATCAAACTAGAAAAATCTAAATTTTCAGCTATTTCTTGCTCGATTGATAACATAGATAGAGAATTAAGTCGATCTTGCACCATGGTATTTCTTAAATATGTTTTGATTAACTTCAGTTTAGAAAAACTACGTTCTCCACAAGCAACAGTAGCAGGTATTGTAAGAAGAATGCGCAGAACAATCCATGTATTTGAATATAACTCTTGTAGACAATGTTTTTTAATAAAATTCAGTACAAAAAGTGGTGTCATCTCTTTTGTATTTATTTCATTTTCAACATTGCTTAATTTATCTTTAATGAAATACACTTATTAGTTCGTCGCATAGCATAGCACAATCAATTTCTGATTTTGTATTTACAGTTATTTTTTCTTGTAATTGTTTACACAATTTTAAAAGTTCATTCTTGATGGGCAAATTATCCAAATTAAATAAAAAACTCCATATATTTACATATTCATTAAGTTGTTCAAATCTTTCATTTATTGACGACAGACATGTTTCTAATAAAGGGTTAAAAAATGTCACTTCAAGTTTCTTCTCGGGATTTTGAATTGGTTCGTCAGCAGCATTTTCATCATAATGACGTTTCACTCGTCGCACTCTTTTAAGCGGCTTAAATATTGGATCGATGTTTAAATCTTCAGCCTAACTCTTTGGCATCAACCGTTGCTTGTTTAAAGCCAAACGTTCTGTAATTTTCCAAAAATGTCATGCATTTTTTTAAAATTTCAGCGCACTGTACTAGATCCATGTCTTTGGCTTGCATTGCTTTACTAACAACGTTTACTTGGAATAGTACATTGTGCCATGCAATTAAAGAAACTAAAAAACTAGAGTCTTTTAATTGTTCTGCTAATGTTTGCGCTTCGTGTGCAATATCGGGAGTTTTGGTTTCAGTTTCATATATAGTAATTAAAGCATCATGGACGCTTCTTATTTGGTATCGGATGGCTTTGAGGCTCTCAATTTTGGCTTCCCAACGAGTGTCGCATAATCGTTTAAGAGTGAAGTTTGTTGTATGACTAAGTAAAACATTCCAGCGTGAAGTTGATGCAGAAAATAATGTGAATAATCTTTGTATTATGCCAAAAACGTTAATGGAATTTAGTGAAGATTGCGCTGCGTCACAAATAACCAAATTAAGAGAATGACTTCCACATGGAAGGTAAAAAGCCAAAGGATTCAAATCTAGTATTCGCTTTTGTAGACCTATTTTGTTACCTTTCATATTTGCACCGTTATCGCAACCTTGCCCTCGACAAAAGCTTATATTCAGACTAAAATCTTTTAAAGCTCCAATTATGATTTCTGTTAAACCAAGACCTGTCGTGTCGTTAACATTGAAAAACCGAAGGAAGTGTTCATTTATATTTATAGGATATTCTGATATAATTACAATTATAATCGTAAGCGAGAGCTAATCTTTGTGAGATACGTCAGGAGTGCAGTCAGCAATAATAGAATAATATGTACTTTTTAGAGCTTTGGATATAATTATGTTGGTTAATTTTTATGCCATTATATCTATCATTTCATTTTGAATGGTTTTTCCACAGTAATGATCAGAAATATCTCCTTTAAGAGCTAGCGTGACGTGTTTAACATGATAGGATCAAATTTAGCGAGTAATTGTACCAACCCTAAAATTTGCTGTTATTAACTGCATACAATTTATCAGAAGAACCTCTGAAGGCCATATTATTTGTTGCCAAGTATGAAGTAATGTTCATCAATCGTTCAAGAACACTTCGCCACCTTAAACTCTCCTTTTCGATTAGTTTTTGTTCTTGTTTATTAATAGTTTCACCAGCTTTCATTCGTATTACTGTCTCAATTCATAGTTGATAAGCATTTCTGTGTGACTTACTATTTTCGTGAATTTTTAATGCTTCTGTTAAATTCTTCCATTTATTGAATCCATTTCCGTTTAACTTTAAATTCATGTTGAAATCAAAAAGTTTGCAGCAAAAACAAAATACCGCATCTTTAGAAACTGAGTACACAAGCCAACGTCGTGAAATAACCACACCATTTGAAAGTTTTCGGTTGTAATAAGCATTTGAAAAATGTCGTCTTTTATTACCGCGTGGATATGTGTCCAAATTCACTTGTATTGCACCTATATTAGTTACATAATCAACAAATTGAATGTTGCGATGAAATGGCCACAAACCACAGTCTGAGTAATCGATTGCTGTTTCTTTGGTGCGATCATTTACATCACCATCTTGGCCATCATCATTTTCGTTATCGATATCTTTTTCATCGTAGTGAACATTTCCAACTAATACTATTCCGTCTTTTTCCTCGCTGCTTTATGTATCACTAAGTACATGCGCAACATTTTCTCCTTCCTTTGTTTTATTACAATCACTATTTTCCGATGTAAAATAATTTTCAAGTTTTTTATAATTTTTCTTCAAGTTATCAACTTTTTCTGCTTTACGTTTTCTGTATTGAGCACCAGATGGTTTCTTATTAATTATGAGTTTTAAAAACATTTTTTTCTTTATTATGAGTACTCTCCATTGATTGCTGCTGACAGTTTCTACTTGTCTAAAATTTTAAAATAAAAAATTACTTGCAAGCTAATAATTCATAAACAATTTCATTATTTATACTTACCAGCTCTTTATTACCGCAAAATTTGAAAACTTGACAAAAACTGAATTTGAATCACAAATACAACTTTAAATTTGTTCTACAAATTAATAAACAACCCGCTCGCAACTCGTACCAAAACTAATGTTTAAAATTTAAACTTTAAATAGATGGAACGCAAAATAATTGGCGCCGAGAAAGATACAAGTAAGAAAATGAATTAAAGTCACGAAATATATGCTATGATTGAAACACTTTTAATCAAATTATTAATTTTGCATAAAGAATTTTTAACAGTGTAATAATACGATAAATAAATTATTTAAAGAAATTATTTTTATAAAAAAAATAAACATTCGAAAAAATTTAGGTTGACTTATTTTTTCTAATAATTTTCTAATAAGATTTTGGGTCTTTTCTGCACATGGTGGCACTCATACTGGTTTATATTGCAAAAGGAAAAAGACTGTGGATACAGAACTTTGGGAATTTAAAACAACATTTTCTTAAGTTTCTAGCAGGAATGGTAAAAAAACAGACTTTATAAAGTTCAGTCAGTCACTCAGTTTTGTTACCAAAGTTCCTCCACCATCACTACATATCATAATTTTTTTATGTTCTAAATCTCAATTTTTTTGTTTTTTGACCTAACTATGGCTGTCATGAAAAATCATTCCTAGATATAGCTATCATGGAATAGAGTTTAATAGAGTAAGTTGAAGAAAGATAGTGCACAATATCGAAGTTCTAGAAAGCAGATTTTTAAACGTTGAGTATCATGATAAAGTCCTTATCATGATACTCCACGTTTTTCGATTTTGTGAAGAGAATGGATGCTCAACAAATTTTGAATGTGGCCATGCAAAATTTGTTAATCAAACTGGAAAGCATATTTTTCTTAAATACAGCATGCCCATTGGTGCAAAAATTCTGTTGGATGTTTAACACGCATAAAACTAAAAATGTTAATCACTAACGCATATTCATGTGCGCTTGTTCATGTAAATGTACTTACATGAACTTGCAGAATATCTCTGAGAACTATATATTTCAGAGCTGTAAGTTCAACCAAAAGACTTACAAATAGAAAACAAAAATGATTAAAATAAAAATATAAATTTAGTAAATCAAGATACACAGTCGATAACGTAATTATCAAGTTAAGATACACATCAAAATTATTATAATTGACTTCAACTCAAACAGTCTGGTCTCTAAATCCATACAATCATGTAGAAGATCCGCTTAGAACTATCATCTAAATTTCGCCATTAATGCACTTCACCAAAAAAAAAAAACTTTGATCGATTTATCAGCTCAAATAAGCTAAACCATTTATAAACCGAACTAAAAAAAAATTATTAAAAAGAAAAAGCAATAACATATACCGATTCTAAGTTTAGTTTGACCTTAGTTGAAAAAAATTTGTATAAAAACATTTCACTTGTTCTTAAAGAAACATGAAGAGACAAAAAGAAGGAAATTAAATTATCAACTTCTTAGCAAATGATAGTTCTAATTAATCCAATTGAAACTACCATTCTAATTTTACCTTTAAAATACATTGTCATAGTACTTTGATAATTTTACCTTTAACATACATACATAGTAACCATGCTTTGCGAAACTGTACAAATAATAGTTTAAGAGAAAGAACCGTTACATTTACAAAATGGTTAGCTATGCTACAAGTTCGAATTAAGATTAGAAACAACATTTACCTGTATCATATTTTTCTATAAGTTTAATATTATGTGTTTGGTTTTTTTTACCTTATTCGCCTTGGCTATTAGTTTATGATTAAAAGAGATATTTTAGCTACAAAATATATTTAGTAAACCATAGTTAACAGTGAGCACCACGTGAAGGTTAGCCATTGGACTTTGCTCACCACATGCAATAATTCAATTTCAGTCTTTCTACCCAGCTCAGTTATTAAAAATAACAGTTAAACTTTAATCAAATGTTTTCTCTGAGATTTGATTAAAATTTGAAACATTCATTAAACAACAAAACTTAAATAATGTTAAAACCAATAAAACTGCTGCTTGATATGATCAGTCTTATATTCTTTTATAACTTAGTTTTTAAACAGGATGGTTAAATTATTAGACAAATCTCCAAGGAGAAGAATAATTTCGTTGAAGGCTTTTCAATCAATCAGTTGCTTGATTGAGTTTTTTAGTTTCAGTGGGTTGAAGCTCATCTTCTGACTTTATCTAGAGGAATGCAGAATTTAAATATGTGAAATAGATTAAATAAAAACTTTCTCATATAAATTTTTACAAAAAATTGCATAATTTGTATAAAAATTGCATATATTGCAAAATTTGCAAAAATTGTAAAAGCCCAAAGTAAAACTTACTTTCATGGTGATGCGTTGTTTTTTTCTCTCATAACCAATTCTAGTTCTTAACTGTCACCAGTTATATGTTGTATTTAATTTTGATTCCTTAATTGCATCCTCTATTCTTTGTTGATTTAGAGGTCCTCCTTTAATAAGATCACCACAAGTAGAATGGAGTAACAATATATCTTGTTTCCGGAACAGTTTTTCTCGCTTTGGTGTAACATTGGTCTATAAAAATTTTTAATTGTTGTTAATATTGAGTTAATGTGAGTAAACAAATAAGAGATGGGACTATTTAAAAATATCAAAGCAATATTTTTTAGTTATTACCTAAAAAATGTTGCTTTGATATTTTTTTAAGTCCTATGTACCTTGAGAGCTGGAGATCTACAAATACTTCTCAGTTTATCATATTTTTTTTTAAGCATGGTTTCAATACCTATCAAGGGCATTTTCTCAACAACCTTATTCAAACTTGGACATTCATTGGAAAAAGTTTTTTTTTAAAATATTTTCTTCTAATGTAGTCCATTTCTTTCTTTTCGTGTTGAAATCAGCAACTGCATTAAAACTATTTGTTAAGCATTTTTTTGGAGTTAATGGAGTTGAAATAACATCTTGATTAAGAAAGTAAGATCTTACAGCTTTACCAGCACTTGCAGCTGTTTCTCTTTTACAACGAGTGTAATAATGTTTTTCTGCAGTTGCAAGAGTGTCCCATTAGGTCAGCAACTTCTTGTGAATCCCCTATTTTAAATTTACGCACACCTGTTGATGCTGCTTTACGGAAAAGGGTTGCACAAACATTGCGCTTACCAGATTCAACTTCAAAAATTCCTGCCTTTTTCCACAATGAACCAAGTTGCATACTTATAGCACCAGAACTCATTGGAAGACCTGACAAAGATATAAAAATATTTCTACAATTACTTGATATCTGGGACCTTATTTTTGTAACAAATGTAGCCAACAACTTAAACTTTTCAAGTTCCAACGTAATGTGTGCATGGCCATATGTATCAAATGTTTTATGCTTTTCTACAGAAATGATATATGACCCATCTGCAGTAAGTTGATGGCTTTTAAATTCCTCTATGGTAACATTAGCAGAAACCCCTGAGCGATGTGCATTTCCAATATGTATTTCTACTAACAAATGGTCCCTCATTGATGTGTATTCTGCTTGAGTGACAGGCCTTTGGTTTAAATAAAAAAAGTCAAAAAGTGTGCAAGCATCTTTTGCATTATTTGAATCAAAGCATCTTGAGACTTGCGATGGTGTTATCATTGACTCAATCACGTTCCTGTCGTAACCAAAAATTTCCGCGATCTGCTCGGTTAAATGTTTTTCTCCAATTATTTATTTTTAAGCTCATGTCAGATAATTCTGATGCTTTACATCCAGATTAGGGTTTTTCAAAAAAAGTGGTTTTGAAAAAACAGCTGTTACTGTTTTTCAATTTCAAAAAAAACAGCTGTTAACAGCTGTTTTTACTGTTTTTTAAAATTTTATAAGAAATTAAAATAATGACACAAGTTAAGGAGCAAAAAACGTCAATGCCCTTATATTTGTCAATGTCTTTTACAAAAATAAATTTAGAAGCTTTACTTGAAGCAGACTAAATAAATAAAGCTATTAAAAAACGCAATTTTTGAATTTTATAAAAGGATCAAAAACTTTAACTATTTATTCAGCTATTCGAATACAAACTACAATTTTTTCTTCATTTTTTATAATAAAATTTTAAAAAGACAAGAGCTTTAAGTGACTCGTCGGACAAACGCGATCTAATTTTTGTGCAAAAATTTGTGCAAACTGAAAAAACACGCTCAACGTCAGTTGATGTTGGTTTAATACTTAAAAGTGCATTGAATAATTTTTGAAGGTTTTTTGTACGTTGTCCAGTGTTCTTATAAAGAGTGAATTCCGATTTTAACCATTTGAAATCTGATCCAGTTGTTGTTGTTGTATGTTCTTTACGAAGAAGCACGTTTAATTCGTCGTTTAGTGATAGACTAACATTTTCAGATTCGGATTGTATCTACTCATCTATTTCAGTTTCTTCATCAAATCCAAACAATCGAGAAGCAAGACGACCGGCAAATATCAATGTTGCTTTTGTTAGAGTGTTTGAAGGATCTTTTAAACTCTTTAAAAGATTCATAACATCCTTGTTCAATCTTTCATCAGTAGGATTTTCAAGTTATTGTACAATTCTTCACTGATTTTGCTGTTGATCATTGACAATTTTTTAAACATAAACTCCAAAATTATTTCAGCACTTGATAATGTTGCATCTTCCTGACTTAAACGTTGAACTGCAAGTTTTATTGGTTCCATAGCATCATAAAGATTACGAAGAGCAATAAAATCAATTGAATCCAAAATGTGTGTCGCATTGAACTCAAATAAATTCTCTCGAATTGCCATTTCAGTCTTAATAATCGAGTCCAACATGGTTGGAATTGAATTCCAGCGAGTTTTTACATCAAGATGTAGTTCAATTTCACGTCCTGTTAAAGCTTTCACTTTACTCAAAAAAATGTTGTTGCGAAGTGTTGAATTTTTTATGAATTTGACAAGCTTTCAAGAATTTTTAAGCAAATCGTGATAACTAATTTCAGATTGTTCAATGTCGTCATCATTTAGCAAATCAAGGCAATCATCAAAGCAATCATTTTCATCAGATTCATCGCTATCAAAATAGTGTTCCTCAATTTCATTCTTTTTCTTATATAAAGTATCGCAGACACCCAAATGTTGAGCATGGTTTAGGCAAAACTGGCCAATTATATCCACAAGTCTAATGAATTTTTTATTCACTGCTGCTCCATCCTGAGTTGAGCCAACAATATCTTTGTTCATGTCAATTCCAAATTCAGTTAAAGGTTGTTTCATAGCGACAATCATGTCTTCAGCAGAACAAGATCCAACAATGCGAACAAGACCAGTTTTAATAGTGACTTTATCATCGCTGCTGTGTATATTAATTCCAAAGAATCGTCTTCCTCTTATTGTTGTATATTCGTCTATGCACATACTGAGTTTGCTCCATTAGCAAGTTTTTCCTTAATTATTTCAACAACTTTTGCTTTCTTCTCGTTAAAATCTTCAAAAATTAATTTCATGACATCACGTTCATTAGCTGGAAGTTTGTAACCATCTCGTGATATAGATTGACAAATATAATTTTTTCTAGTTATTGCTCTAATTGAAATACCATCAGTTGCCATATCTGTAACTATTTCTTTGAGGGATTTTCGATTGAAAAATTCAAAAATTGATTTTGTTCTTTTCTCTGCTGTTGGTTCTTCGTTGGATGTGCCAGCTGCTGACCTTTCAAAATCAATTCCATGTGTCTTAAGATGTGCTTTCAATGTAGTTGTAGAATTTTCAGAACAGACAATGATTTTGTTGCATCGCGAGCATTGTCCTTCGAGAGATTTTGTTTTTGGATTTTTTCGTTTTGTAGCAAAATCCCATACTGACGACATTGCTGAAATATATAAGCATTGTTATTGTATTCTTAAATCAAATTAAAATGATTTAATACGTACTGTTAAATGTGTTACTTTTAAAAACACCCAAGATTTTATTTTCTTCTCTTTGAAAAACACAAGGAAAAACACTAACTTATCACTAATACGTAATATTTTTTAAACATGAAAAAGTCGTTAAAAACAGTAAAAACAGTTCTGAAGAAACAGCTGTTTACTGTTTTTCATTTTTGACCAAAAAACAGCTGTTTTACTGTTACTGTTAAACAGTAATGAAAAACCCTAATCCAGATATTTTTAAAGCTGTTTTATGTAATATCAAAAAGTACAAAAATCTTTTAAGGAAAACAAGTATTTTTTAAAGTTCCAGCTTTTAGCTCTTTGATCTGAAGTTTTGAAAGGTAACTTTCTCGGATAGTTTCAATATTTAAAACTATAAAAATATCTTCATTGGTGCCAACTATTTGAAAAAAATTTCCGAACGTCGCTTACAGTTCTGCTTGCTGAAGCTCCTTCTCTAAGATTATCAGGAGCAATTAAATAACTATGAAACATTTCAAGTAAAGTTTGAATACTTTTGTTGAGGGGCAAAGAAAAACAATCTTCAGGAATAAATAAATCATCACTTTCATCTTCACTTTTAGTAATGCTTATTTCTTCATCATTTTCAGAGAAACAAGAATCATGGATATCCAGATCATTGTGGCTTTCCTCAAACTTTTTCTCAACTGTAGAGGGCCCAATCATAGGGATAGGTGACGAGTTAATATTTTTTGTTGAAGTATTCTTCTTTATATACTTTTTTGGTGAAGAAAAAGTGTGTTGCTGAACATCACTTGGTATAAATTTACCTGAAGTGTTGAATATTCTTTTAAGATCTTGATTAGAAGGTTTTAAACTTTGAACCTTTTTAAGATGGTCATCAATCCTTCTCACAATCGACATGCAAGATGGAAATGGGCGATGGGTTAAAACTGGTATATCTGAAGACCTTTTACGTAAATTAAAATAAGACATGGTTTTCTGTGAACTTTTCTTTGACCAAAGATGGAATTTACCTTGCAGGTGTCGTGAATAATTTCTTTTGAACATCCTTCTACAGGGCATTTTACAGTTCTACGTTTCCCTAAACTAAAGAACAAACACACAGTGCCGTGGCGTGGTACATTTGGGCCCCCCCCAAATCATTTTTTTGGGCCCTATTTTTGTGGCATCACATTACAGGATATATATGCGTCACATTTTTTCTAAAGGCTAAAAACATCAAAAATAAGACATATAAGTATAGACAAACGTATATGTACGGATAATTATCAGAATAATGTTTGTTATATTATATTGGTAATACTTCAAAACCTGTAATAAATCACATATTCACAATTGTCACAGAAATGACTTGTGGCGAACTTTCATACTTGCAAATTTGTTGATTATCTCCTCATAATTTAATTTTCTTGCCACATCGTTCTCAATTGACAGCATCGCCAGAGAAGACAAGCGGTCATCAACCATTGTTGACCTATAAAAAGTGAAAAGAAATGCATAGAGCTACATCTATTATGTATAAAGTAGCAAGATTAAATATACTGACCTATGAAAAGTCTTAATCAATTTTAGCTTGCTGAAGCTACGTTCAGCACTTGCGACAGTTACTGGTGAGGTAAGGATTATGCGTAACACAATGGCAAGATTTGGATAAGTTTCTTGCAGCTCTTCTTTATAAATGTAATTAAGAAAATCATGTGCAGATTTCATGTGAGTACTTTCTTTCTCCTGTACCACTATGACAAATCGTTTTAATTCCATTTCCAGATCATCCGAATCTATATCGCCAAGCTTTGCTTGCAAATTTTTGCAATATAAAGACAAAGAATTTTCTTTACAGATTTGAATAAGATTCTCAGAACGGTATAGGAAGTCATAGAGCTCTGTGATACTACTGACTTGTTCAAAACGCTCCTTTACTGATCCCATTGACATATCAAGGAGTGGTAAAAAGAAATCAACTTTAAACTTCTGTTCTAATTGGATGGTGTGAGCTTCATCGGCACACTCGTATGAATGAATCATCTTTTTTTGTCGGGAACGCACTTCTGGAAAAATTTTTGCAATGTCCAACACTTCTGCGATTTCTGATGCTTTCATGTGTGCGTCTGAAAATCCAGTTTCACGATATTGCTGAAGAAATGCATATGTGGCCTTTATTTCACTATCCAAGACATCAAGGGAAGTTGTAGAGGACTGCAGAAGCTTACTTGATTTGTTAATTTGGTATAAAACGTCATACCAAATAACGATTGACAATATGAATGGCCATGTCATCATATATTCCATCAGCGAACATACTTCTGTAGCTGTTGCGCCATCTCTCTTCTCTAGAGCATACACTTCCAATTTTTCTAATGCCTCTAATATCTCTTTCAGGTGATAGCGAAGAGGTTTCACACAGTTTATTCTACTTTCCCATCTGGTATCGGATTGAGGCTTGACAGAAATGGGTATACATGACTTTAAAATATGCCATCGAGCAGGAGATGATGAAAAGAGTGTATACAATCTTGAAAGAACTCCGAAAAAAGTAATTGCACTGTTGGATGACTTTGCACCGTCAACAATGACTAGATTAAGTGAATGGTTTGCACACGGAACATATAGAGCTTTGGGATTCATTTGAAGAAGCCTAGCTTGAACACCCTTTGCCTTTCCTTTCATGTTAGCACCGTTATCATAGGATTGGCCTCGACAGTCAAGAATATTTAATTCCCACTTTTTTGTCTGATCTAGAAAGGCATCCAAAAGCCCTTTTCCAGTGGTATCATCTACCTTGAGATATCCAAAGAAATTTTCAGAAATGTTGATACCTGTCCCAGGAATGCAAACTACTGATCGTAGGATTATGCTCATTTGTTCTTTATGTGAAACGTCTGGCGTACAATCCAAAATAATGGAAAAATATTTCGCTTTCTTTACTTTGGAAAGGTTTTCGGCTTCAATCTCCTTGGCTAACAATTCAATCAACTCATTCTGGGTATCATTGCTCAAATAATGTTCATTAGTTTCTTTCTTCTGAATCCGACGTAAAAGTTCATCGAGCACACTATCATACTTCGCCATCAATTCAAACAACCCAAGAAAGTTTCCATTGTTCTTGGAACCAATGACCTCTTGTGAACCACGGAATCCAAGATTCCTCGCAGAAAGAAATAGAGTGATGTCTAGTAATCGTTCCAATACTGCTCTCCAAAATTTTCGCTCTTTTTGAAGCAACTTGTATTGATGCTCATCAATGGTTGTTTGATTCATTATGCCTGCAATGTTGAATTTGGTAAAATATATAAATATTTATTATATTTAATGACAAAATTTTTTTTAAAACAGTTTACCTTTTCGTAATGTCATCCACTGTTCAAAGCACCTGAGATGTGTACTTCCTGTTTCATGATCATTCAGTTTTTTGGATAAACCTTCCCATGTGTTCATCCCTTGTCGGAATGGTGAATCTGATATACCAAAAAGTTTGCAACAGAAGCAAAAAACTTTATTACTTTTCATAGAATACACAAGCCATGACCGTACAATAGTTTCTCCATTCTTCATCTGTCGTTTATAATAAGTCACTGAAAATCGTCGTCTTTCTTGATTGTGTGGAAAATCTATCTCAATTTGCTTTACACCACGTTCAACAATGTCACACCTCTGTGCATCAGAAACATTTTCTGGCCAATCAGAAGGATCATCACTGAGAAAAAGAAGTGGCAGTGTTGTGGCAGTTGGTATACACTCACAGATTGCCATATTAGAGTCTCCTTCAGCAGACAAACCAAAACAAGAAACAGAATCATTTTCTGCATTGGCTGTAACATCATTATTGGTTTCTGTTATTGCTACTGATTCACCATCAGCTTGAACTGCTGGTTTCAAAAATTGTGTAAGTTTGGGGTACTTAGTTATTACTTCCCTGGCTGCAGCTGCTTCTCTTCTCTTAGCTGCACCACTTTTCACTTTCTTCATTCCAATAATTAATACCTAAAAATAGAACAGATAGTTTATAAAATTTACTTTTAGGTCCTACTATAGTACTATACCTATTTAATTTATACAAATAAATTAAATGAAAAATAATAATGTCTCCTAAAAATAATAAACTTACCGGCTCAGCTGATTCAGCCACGCTCACTACGAATTTTGAATAATGACGATTGCGTTTCGGTTTAACCAACTACACACACATCATACAGTCAAATGAAGCAACTGACACGCAGAAATCAATATTTCAAATCGTATTTCAACTCACAATTTTTTATTACTATTCTAGAAAGTTATTAAAAAAATTAAAGAAAATACTTTTTAAAATATTATAAAATTTTAAAATGTTGTATTGCTGACGGCCCACCGGGAAATATCCCGGTGTGAAAACTCCATGTGAAATAGGAAAACTCATCTTTAAATAAACTGTTCATTATAATATAAATTTGTCAATCTAGTTTGTTTTATTTACATAATTTTTTGCATGCTATTTATGATATCATAATTTGTATTATAATTTTTATTGGTTTGTAACAATTCTATTTGTCGGTTAATATTTCTCTGTAATGTCTTCAAATTTTGATTTTATATTTATATCCAGAGTTTTAAATTGTTATTTAATCTTTTGAAAATGTAGTATGTTAACTACGAAACATGTCAAGATTAAAAAATTCCGTGTTTTCATAAAAGTATGAGTAAAAATTTTAGAGTTAAGCTACTATATAGATACAGAAACTAAACAAGGATGTCCATTCTCATCAGTTGTTTTTTTTCACATTAAAATTGTCTTAGTAGCATTTATTTTATTTTATAGTTTGAATATAATTGATAATTATCTGTTAAAATAATAAAATGCCATAAAAAATTTTATCATTTTTTAAAAAACGGGCCCCTTATATCTCGTGGGCCCCCCCCAAATGGGGGGTTTGGGGGGCCTTTGCCACGGCACTGCAAACACAAAAGATACATAAAAAACTACTTTCTGACTTGGTGAAGCTTTCTAGGTACAGAGAACTGGTTAATAAAATATGGATAAAAAAATTTGAGTAATTTGTATCCACATAGTATTGCTTTTGAAAGAATACTTTTTTTATGTGGAATAAAAAAGTGGGCTTATGTAACCGATCAATAGAATATATCGATCAAATGCAAAGCTCAATAAGTGCTTAATTCTTGAATTTGCAGACTGACTTCTGCATTCACCAAAGAAAAAAAAGAGCTATAACCTATTACCTTAATTGCCAAAGCTAAAAACCAAGTTTATTTTAACGCACAGTTATGTAGAGTGACAAAGTTGAACGTGTGTTATACAATTTAATAAATATAGAAAATAAATAGACAAGGCTTAAAAGTTTAACTAAAAAAAAACTCAATGAAAAAAGAAAATATTCACACGAAATCTTCAGGTTTTTTGATGAATCATTCTAAGGACAAAGTCAAATTGAGTAACTAAAAAAGAAGAAAATTAGTAAAAAAAAAGTCATTAAGTTGATCAACTTTCCACTGGAAGATAGCTTAACACATTTTTTATCAGTTTACTTGACCTATTACTCATTCCTTTCCTTTGACCAACTTAAAAATTATTTGTTTTTAATAATTGATATATATAAGTGATTAACAACAGTCAGAGTAAGAACTAATACCAAGTTTTCAATAACTTTTTTTATGTGAAAACAATACTTGTATTATGTTTGGTTTTCAAATTTAATTAAACATGAAGGAATTTAGCTAAATTTAGTTTAAAAGAATTTATTGAAGGAAAGTCAAGTGAAACTTAATTCACTAAAAATTTCTCTATCAAAAGAATTCAAGTATAAGGCTCTCTATATTTGCAATTCCCTTGTTAATATCAATCTAAATTTCTACATAAAAATAATCAAAACCTATTAGAAGTTTTCTCTTCTTGTCAAATTTTGAATATTTAATTTTTAACTTAATTTTTAAGGATTTGATTAAAATGAACTGAAAATCTAATTAGATTCTGACTTTTAAAGAAGAAATAATACATATAAGAGATTGCAAGATTACTTTTCTTTTCTTTTTACTAATTTTATTTTTAAATAATACACTTACTAGCATGTTGTTGGTAGTACTCTCTAAAATATTTTTAGTAAAAAAACAATAATTTCATATGGATATAATTGATATTGTGTAATCAGAAAAATCAAGGATTATTATCCAGGTATAAATTTATTTAATCATATTAAAGGGACAACAGTTAAAAACAATTAAAATTTCTGACAAAAACAATTAAACAATTAAAAATTCTGACAAAAACAATTGAACAAAATTCTGACAAAGCAAGACTTTTTAATTAAGAGAATATAAGATATATTAAACATAGACCATTTAAGCTTGATCAACCACACTTTAAGTTAAAGAAATTGAGATAATTTAAGATAATGAATAATTTGTAAAAGTTATTTTTTGAAATTTACTTTTTCAAAAACTTGATTATGTAATTTTTATAGACATTTAATATAGATGCTGAAATATACATGTGCAGTCATGGTGCATTACAAACATTATTAACTTTGGGCAAAAAAGCGCTACCTTATTATCATTAATTGACTTACTGAAAAAATCCATTTCATCTTCATCCTTAAAGTTAAAAAGTAAAGTGACATGAAGGAATATGGCATTTTAAAGTAAAAACAACAGAGGTTCATCACAAAATATAAAAAGTAAATAAAAGTAAGAATTAATTAAATTAATTATAATTATTGTTTGAATAATGAAAAATTTGAAAGAGCTGAGATGGGAAGAGATGCCAGAACCAATCTCTTGCAAATAACATATACTTCAATGATCTGAGAGATCTTAATGACCTAGACATTGATATGATTCAAATATACAAATAGCTAAACATATGGGGAAAAGTTTTAACAAATTGCAAAAACCTTACAAAAGAATAATACTTGAGGAATCTGAGTAAAAAAAAACTACTATATCTGATTATCAGTGATTGAGTTAAGAAAAAAATGCATCTCTTCCTCCTGGGTATTCAAAATAAAACAAGAGTGTGAAGTGATTTTTTAATAAGAAATATGTACTTCATAGAAACAATAAGATAAATTAAAGACTAGCTGAATTTACTCTAACAAAAAATGACTTGGTAAATCTACTTAATGCAACGTTGTTTTTTTATGTTGTTTAGATTAAACAAACTAACTTTTAAAGTAATAAATTATGTGAAAGCTAAGCTCTTTCAAAGACTAAAAATACCCTATTACCGGTAATTGAGTTGATGAAAGAATGCATACCATCATCCTTAAATTTAAAAATAAAATAAGAGCCATAAAGAAATATAGTATAATAAAAACAAAAGAAGTTTAATAAAATATATCAAACAACCTAAATACATATTACTTATTACTAGGCCCCTGGAAATCAATGAATTCTACATTGAATCTCCATTTGAATTATCTATAGATTTAAAAACAAATTGAATCATGTATTGCGTTTTTACAATCGCATAATTCTTTTTTTACTGAACTTCCTAATTAGCTTTTCAAAGTGTATTTATCACTTGCTACTTTAACCCTAACTTGTATGTTACATATTAGAAGCCATTTCAAAGATGCCTATAGTTTATAACTGAATTTAAAGCCATTTATAACTTAGTTTAAAGTCATTTAAGGGAAAAGCTTAAGTTTAATATAATTATGTCTAAAATAATTATAAATAATTTTTCTCTTAAATTCCAGGTACTGATATATCTGATTTGTTGATAGAACATAAGTATCATAAAATATATAATTTAAATATACTAATGTATTTACATACTTAATTTCAGTCTTCTACAAATGATAAACCATGTTGGCACACTATTACTTTAGTGAATGAGTAGCCAGCTAATACAAAGTAATATTTACGCATTGAAACATTTATTCTAAAGTAAATCTGCAAGTTAGCTAACAAGCAGCACTCTGTATTTTGGATTAATATTTGTTTATGTAATTTAATTTCACTTGAGTTCAACAAGCTAAATCACCTCATAAAACAAAATGTTTTCTTCTATATAGCTCAGCCCAGCCATCATTTTGTATAAAATATAGGCCTCTTAGAAACGGCGTCTTAAATATATCGTATATGCCCTTGAAATAAAATAGACCATGTACCACTCTATACAACAGAAAAGCAGGAACTACTTAGTATACACCATTTTTTGTTTTCTTTTTAATGCACATTGTTAGAATTTCAGTGCTGTTAGCGTTATTTATACAGCTAGTGTAATGCAGAACATATACTTCTGAATAACAATAATAGGGTACTTGCTCTATTACCTAGTAAACCTATTTAATAAAGAATAAACACAATAATGCAAAATTATTTCTCTTTTTAAAAGGAAAACTTACTTTGATTATAAATTGAAACTTATTTCTATTTTAAACAAATAAAGTTTCTAGTGAAAGACTACTTTTGCTTTCCTTTCCACTAGCTGATGCAGCTGCAACATCCTTAGAGGTTTCCTCTAGACTTTCATAGGTTTTAGAATAGATTTTATTGGTAGATGTGGTTAAAACTTTCTAAAAAACAATTTAAAAGAAATTAGTAATTTGATTAACTTGATACAGTGTAATTATAAAAAATCAAGAAGTATTACCCAGAAATTAATTTTTTCAATTGCATTAAATAACTAATAATATTCATAAAAGATTAAAGACATCAAGTTACTGCTGATTTTTTTTCTTGTAAGGGCTGTTATAGTTTTAAAAAATTTCAGTAGCAATTAATTTCAATGGACAGGAGAACAAAATAAAACATTCACTAACTCATGCATTGCATACATTAGTCAATCAGCATAACCCTGACTTTCACATTCTGTTTAAATTTATACCTGATCATCAGTGACTGAATTTATGAAAAAATGGATCTCATTGTCTTCCTTGAAGTTAAATTCAAATAAGAGAAATGAAAGAACTTACTTTATATAAATAAAAAACAAGAAATTCATAAGATAACCATAATTTCACTCAGATATACTATGTAATCAGAAGAATCAGCAATTTTTTCCAGAAATACTTTTGTTTAATTATAGTAAATGCAAGATAATATTTGTAAAAGATTTTAGCTTTCTATTGATGTTTCTTCTTGTAAAGGCTGTCATGATAAAACGAAATAAAAAGAGAATTAGTAGCATTTCAAAATTGTTAAAAAAAAGAAAGAAACTAAAATTTGCAACTCAATGTTGTAAAAGCAAGAACTTAAGGTAAGAAATTATCTAACTAAAAATCTGATACAAACCAACTAAACTTTGAGTCAGAGAAACTGAGGTATCAATAACAACCAATAACTTCGCTTTTTTTACTGTATAATAATGCCAAATTACTGCAGAGCATTATTAAATTTCCTAAAACTGGTTTGAAAATGAACTTAAAATGTTTGTTGAAGAAACAGTCCTAAAATGACCTTTTGTCATCTTGGTGATTTCTGAACATCTCATTGAAATTATTATGAAAGAGAGTGACTGGTGAGTTATGATTAATAGCATGATTTTTTATTATAAGTCTAAATTTGTATTGTCTTTTTCATTGTGGAGAAAATAGTTGTTTTTAGTTTTCACTTTATCTAGAACTAATCTTCTAAGCAATAACCAGTTTTCAAAGCAACATTTCTTCACTGTTTTAAGTTATCGAGACAGTCTAAAAGAAAGCATTAATAAACTTATATTAGGCTTACTTAAAATACAAAAATTAAATAATTTAATAGAAATTTTGAGCTGAAAAACTATACTATTTAATAAAAAATTAGAAAACTGTACTAAAAACTGCAGTACATTAAACATACTAAAACAAAACCCTTTTTATTTCTCATTAAGTCTTCTAACTTTACGGAGATTTTAGCCTCATAGATATTTAAAGACACAAATTTAATCAATCACAAAGTAAAAACATTAAAAAAAAATGAAATGAAAAATAAATAAATTTTCATGCAACTTACTATTTTTTCTGTCTGTGCATGCGGATCCATCTCCAAAAGGGTAATTCATTTATAAGATGGCTATCTATAAACTTTTGTATTAGTTTATAATTTGGATGAAGAAACTGTTTTAAGAAATAATGATAAATTAGTTGAAAATTAGAGTATTGAGTAGTTTTCAGGCATCAACAAAATCAAGTAAAACAAAAGCTAGGTACAAAAAAGCAATTATAAAATATGTAATTTTTCTTAACTTTCCTGTAAAAACAGCAGAATGAAATAAACTTATATTAAATATTACCGTCCACAGATCAGAACCATTATTAATGGGACAAACAGATGATAGTATCTCGTTTTGAAAAATATAATTATTTTTAAGATATGAAAACTATTTTTCAAAACTTTGTTAATAACTATACTTAACCTTTATTAAATAGTGCGCTCACCTCAGATGCCTTTAGGAAGACCTTTTTTTTCAGAGGCTAAAGATGAATCAAATTATAGGAGTCAATTTTTAAAAGGGTATAAAACAAAATTGCATATCAAAATACGCAAAAATACCTGTCCACATAGTGAATGCATCACCTCATCCACTACAAAGGGTTTTAAATTATCCTTCTAAATAAGGTAAAAAACATGGTAATATAATTATACACACATACACACACACACACACACACACACACACACACACACACACACACACACACACAAACGCACACATATATGAACTCACTGATTCTCTCCATGTTTAATTTGACCTGTCACCATAGTCATACCGCAACTCAGTATGAGCTGGTATGAATGCTTTTGCCAAAAGAAATAGGTGGTGCTTTCCATTTAAATAGAAAACCTTTGGCCTGCAATTGGCAAATTTTTCTGGGAAATCATTAATAAAACGCCCATATGAATTTGAAAAAGGTGCATCAATGCTATAACAAAATTAATTGCAAGTATAAGGTATATCAACTGTTAACAGCAAGCAAACAAAAAAGAAAACTAAAAAGTCACTCATATTTTTGTAAGAAAAAACTATACTACTTTTGAAAATTTAACTAATGAAATTTCTTTAAAAAAACCGAAACATGCATATGAAATATTATATCAATATTATAGCCTCTTACTGCCTTTATTATATGTATACCCTATCTTCTCATTCCCAAAACCAACATCATAAATGAAGCAACCTAGCCCTTTTTTAAAGTACCTCTCGTGGCTTTTTGTTGCCTCTAACCATGATATTAACTCTCCTTTATATTCTGAGAGAACTTCATTTGATTGAAATTCTCTTCGAGTAAATATTCCATAACCTAATATTAAAATAATATGTATGCAAAAGCCAAATTTTTATGAACAAAAGTCAAGTTGGTATTTATGGAAAAAGTCAAATTAAACAGTTTTTTTATAGTAAAGAAATCCTCTTTCCTGCTGATGTTAAAGGAAGAAAAATTTGACAACAGGTAATAAGTAAATAATTTTTGTTTATTTGTCAAACTAGATTCACAATGAAGTATTAAATTTGCAGATTTATTTAGCAGTTTTTGTATTTTTGTGTGAAAAACATTTTTTTAAATTTTTTTTTCTATTTTATATCAAGGAGAAATTATGAAACATTAGAAAGCTTATTCAATCAACTTCTATAGTTAATTAAGTATATACTCTGCAGTTGTATGTGACATTTTCAGTTGAAACCTATTAGTTTATATAATCACTCCTGACTTAAGTGCAGACTAAGAGACTCTTGGATGTCCTACATAAGTAATAAGCACTTAAACAAAGAACTAAATGTTTAAATACAAAAAAGAAATATTATTAGGTGGAACAAACCAATATGTTTATCCATAAACATTTTTTTAAAATTGACCGACTCATCTTGATTAGATGCTTCAGCACACTTTTGCTCTATGGACTTTTCTAACTTTCGCTGAAATAAAAAACATATAATACATTAAAAACACCCCAGCATATTTGTATATGTATGTATGTATGCATGTATGCATGTATGCATGTATGCATGTATGCATGTATGCATGTATGCATGTATGCATGTATGCATGTATGCATGTATGCATGTATGCATGTATGCATGTATGCATGTATGCATGTATGCATGTATGCATGTATGCATGTATGCATGTATGCATGTATGCATGTATGCATGTATGCATGTATGCATGTATGCATGTATGCATGTATGCATGTATGCATGTATGCATGTATGCATGTATGCATGTATGCATGTATGCATGTATGCATGTATGCATGTATGCATGTATGCATGTATGCATGTATGCATGTATGCATGTATGCATGTATGCATGTATGCATGTATGCATGTATGCATGTATGCATGTATGCATGTATGCATGTATGCATGTATGCATGTATGCATGTATGCATGTATGCATGTATGCATGTATGCATGTATGCATGTATGCATGTATGCATGTATGCATGTATGCATGTATGCATGTATGCATGTATGCATGTATGCATGTATGCATGTATGCATGTATGCATGTATGTATGTATGTATGTAATATTGAATGCGTGTAACTTCTTTTGTTTTGATAAGGATCTGCATAGATGTCAAATTTTCATTTTTCTCTTAAGGAAAAGATTTTAATTGAAAATATATGTGAAGTGAAAATAAGTGATTTTTTAAAAACTGTAAAATGGCTAGACCACAAGCATCTCCTTTTATTGTTGTAGATAATGAGTTTGTACAACAAAATAGCATTATCACTTTAAGGTACAGTCTTACCACATGAGCTCGTCTTTTATCAGATGAAATCTCGGTCGCAATTAAGACTAATTTTAATGAGTTCTTTAAATAAAGAAAAAGAAAAAAACAATGAAGAACTTTTAACTTCGAAATGCTCAAAGAAATTAATTTAAAATATTTCAGCTTTTTACTATTGCAGCATAATTATACAATAACGGTGCAATAGGTACTGGTTCCTTAGGGTTGATAATGGGTGGAGTATTGATAACTTGTTTAGTAGCAGCTGCAGTCAGGTTTCCTAAAGAAAAGCAATTAGATTGAAAAAAGTATGGTGCGTTTGATGAATTGGTTTCATTGACTATGTCTCATGATCGAAATAATCACAAAAAAGCACTCGTTATTATTGCTGAAAATGGCATTGATCCGTTTAAGTTTTATAGCGTTGGTTACTCGGCATTTTCTTTAGCATTGGAGGAAGAAAATAAGTATTTAGCGAAAAAGTATTTTGAAATTCCAAATCGAAATGTGAATGAGTACAAGAAATGAAAAGACTCTTTAAAGAGTTATAAACTCTTATTGCTGTATCTGGGAAGAAACCTTTATAACGAGCAATCAAATGTGTTGGAGTTTTTTAAATGGAAAAGGAACAGCACTGATACAGAAAAAATGTTTTTATCCTTATTTGATGCTTTGGGTGAAGATCTAAGTGGTTTTTTCCGTAAAGTCAGAGAATTGTTGTTGTGTAAATGCAATCTTTTTAATGCATTGTCTTAAAAGCATTATTTTTAAAGCATAGAACAAACTTTTTAAAAGAGTTTTCCTTAAGTTTTCTTTATTTAAGTTGCAATAAATTGTATTTTGGATATGAGACTTAAAATAAGTTTGGTAAAAATAACAGAAGTAAAGTTTCTATTTTATAGAAACAAGTTATGGTTTGTTCGTTTGGGGCACGGGTTAAGCATATTTTGGTTGTATAAGGTTAGCGCATTGAATTAGGCACTTCAGGTTGTACAAGGCCTTAAACGCGTAAATCGGGGCCTAGGGCTTGGGCCATCAAAAAACAAGAAATTTAGAAAAGTTAATTACTGCATGAACTTTTGCTCGTAAAAAACCGTTTACATTTAGTATTCATGAACTTTAAGCTAATTTTTTTTATCTTATAAGATAAATAAAAATAATTTATAAGCAATAAGTTGAAACAAAAATAAAAAAAAAACCATTCCCTAGCTATAAAGCTTTATCTACAAAAACAAAACCTAGTAAAACATTCCCTAGCTTTAAGGTGCTAAAAATCTTACAAAATCACATAATCATTGATTGAACATATACGAAGAAAATATAGGAAATATATCAAGGTAGCCACACACACAAAAAAAAGCCTACAGATATTTTAAAGTGCAAAAACAAATTGAATATTTTTAGTCAAATTGTAAGCAACAGCAAGATTGTAAAACTCCCGAGCTATATATTAAACTGTTATATTTTTTACCAAAATCACATAATAAGTAGAAAATACACTTAACATATATGTAACATAAAAGTTGTTAAAAAACCAATAGGTTTACTTTGAAAGTTTCAAAATCTTTTGTTGTGACTCTTTAGACGACCTTGGTGCATATTAATTAACATAATCTTTTTTAAAAATGTTTGAAAGTGAAATAGCATGTTTTCTTTCCAAATTAAAGTTAAAAGACTCTGATATTAACATTAGTAAATTGCAGAGTGACTTTCAGCAGACTTTACTAACAATATCATGAAATAATATATAAGAGAAAATAGTCCACTGACAATCATTGTCTTTTGGTATCTTCAAACCTCCACGATTTATTTCTGCAGTATTATCACCAAATTCTCGATAGTAAAATTCAGCTTCTTCTTGCTCTTCAATTTCATTTCGTACAATATATCCAGCAATATATACTAATCCTGGTTTTGTATCTGTTTGCAAACTCTTTTCTAACTCAGGCAAATTGTCAAATATATCAATAGCATTATTGCTAAGAAAGTATCCACATTTTTGGCAGTTATGACATTTTGCACATTGATAAAATATGTGCCTCCAAATCCTTGTCGAAGTTTTCCAAACATTTTTTCTAATGGGTCAGTTGTAAATTTTCCCAGTATTAAATACTTAAAAGAATTTTGTAACAAAAATTTAGTAATGGCTACTAAATCACGACACATACGAGTTAAAGCTGCACCTGTATTTCTGGTCAAGTGAAATTGTCTGTTTCCCTGTTTGGTGGATATTCGTTCTACCATTGTTGCGAGAAAAAGTAAAAATGCCAGTCTAGCATCTTCTGAAGTTGATATGACTGCTCTGCCTGGATCTTTATATCGAACATCAGCATAAGATTCTTTTATATTGACAATTTTCCAGAACCTCACAAAGATTTCAATAAAAGTTATGGTACCGTCTGCTTCTTTTATGTCACTGTTGGATTTCAGAGCAGTTGCAGTTTCATCACAAAAGACTTCTAGGCAAGTGGACATTTTTTGTCTCTCAATATTTTTGGTGCAACAGACACACTTGTAAGTTTAGACAATTTTACAATACTATTTCCTTCGAGTTTGAACAAACTCGAACTTAAGATACTAGACCAGCACGCATGTTTTGTTTTCCCATCATATTCATTACGTAACTTTTGACTTTTTTCTGTGATCCAGTTATTACAAACAAATTTAAGTAAATGCACAAAGTCATATAACAAGAACATATTGTCTTTAGTAACCATGAATCAACACAAACATTTTAAATAGTGCATGATATACTCAATTATTGTCGCATATTAGGGCTACAGGTATCCCTCCAGCGCTCTTTATTCCTTTTAAAACAAATTGAGTTTGTTCAAAAAGAAATTTAAAGTCAAGCTCACAAACTGGTAAAATTCTACACAGATATTGCGGCCCCCCATAGAGTGACACTAACATAAAATTTAAAACAGTTGTTGCTAAAGAGTCTGGTTTATTTACTGCTTTACCAAAGACTGAGCCAGCATGATAAGTAAGTGATGATTTAACATAGACTTCATCAATTAAAAATATACATTTTTTTTGCATTTCTTTGTTAAGCTTTGAAAAAACTGAGTTTAAAAACTCTATATCATAATGGACTTCTATATAATAATGACAGAATCCAGTTTTGAAGTTAGTTTTGTTAAGAGGGAAGTACTTGGAAGTTCAAAATCTTCCCTTATAATCCTTAATTCCCTAATAAATGACCAGTCAACAAACTAAAAAAAATTTCTTGCAACGGACCGTAGCCATTATTAAAATTTGAATTCTTGTAAGTTACTAATGCGCTTGCATATAATAACTTTTCGCTTCTGAACGACCGCACTGTGCCCACTCAATAAGTGGTATAAAGATGTCTGCGCAAATCAACTGATCTCTTCGCTAAGAAACCAGCTCGCTAGAACATCCAACACAGGAATTCATTTGCTCCTTTTTATAGTAGATAAACGCGAAGTTTCATGGGTCAAAGAATGACTACTTCTTTAATTGAATACAATGACCTGGGGAGGTTTTAAACACAATATTCTACAATGAAACTCTTTGTTAATAATATTAAACTTACGTTAATAGTAATAGTATGTGAAATTGGATTAAGAGAGAGTGGCACTGACTTTATAAAATACTAACTTTTAAACCGTTTGGTTTACTTGATAAGAGGTAAAATTTATTAGAAAATAATAGAGCATCAAATTAAAAAAAAAAGAAGTAGAAAATCAGTATTAAAAAAAAACGGTAAAATTAATGAAAAAATAAAAGCGTTGAGATAAATCATTAACTTCTTGTTCGCATTAAAGCAATCTGTAACGTTCTTTTATCTTTCTTAAAAATCCGTTTTCAAGTTCTTCATCGGACGATAGTTCACTGTTCATTTTGTAATCTTCTGATTTAACAGAAATTGATTTTGAATGAATTTGTTTTGCTAGACCATGTGTTCCTCTATGCTTCACTTTTTCACCGAGAATTAAGTTTTACAATCATAGCAACAAAGCTTTGAAACACCTACATACATAAAACTTTTGGTTGGCATAATATTAAGAAGGTTTACCTCTGCATGTTTTTCAAGAACACTTGAAGCAATCTATATTAAAAATTAAATAAATCCCTAAAAGGAACAGGAAAGATTAACTGATGTCATCGTCGAATGATGCCGCATTGAGGTATGAAATTATTTTGCAGCAAAAGAATTTAGTTCTTCGTGAAGCGGTTTTATTGTAAGAGAGAAGAAAAGCGTTTTGTGAAATCCAATTTTTTAAAAGTGCCGTACACAGTTTCTGAATGGCAAATATATTCGCTTATGCATCTAGATAACGCCCGTCTTTATACGAACTAAAGTTTCTGCAATTATCTTTGTAAACTCCAGCTCTTGAAGTTTTTCTTTTTTTAGCCTTCCCATTTGAAAGACCTAAGCTGCAAGTTAATTTCTTAAAGAAAATATAAAGATATTAAAAGAAAAAAACTAATTTAGTAACTTCGCTTAAAACTAGAGTGAAACAATAGCGGAATTTTTTTAAAACGATTATTTCAGTCATAATTAACCGGGTTAATATAACTCTTCTCGTGTGATTTTCTTTTGTAAACAGTTTCGTTGATAAATTAAATAATTAAATAATTTCACTGCACATATGATTCTACATCTTACCTAAAACAGTATGCTGAAATGGAGTACCAAAAATTTACATAGTTTTATCAAAATAACCATGACAATAAAAAGCGGGAACTTTTCTCTGTAACAAGAACTCGCACACTAATTTAAACAACTTTCTTCACCAACAATTTGAAGTAAAGAAAAAACAGCAAAGTACATCTGAAAATTATCAGCATAATGCGCTAAGATATAATATTATTTAGATGTAGGAGCTTGTCTGACTAAAAAAGAAATATAGTTGTCAAATTTATACTTTTGCTTTCAATTCTCATGGCGGTTAGGGTTAGGGTTAGGACCAGTGAGGGGCGTCCTTCAATTGTAAAATGCCTTTAGATGCACGTGTCTAGTCGTCTCGTTGCATCGACCTAGAGGAGCTTTCTGATAGATCTTGTGTTTTGGGCTCAGTTAATCGGTCTGTATCCATTGTAAACACGGTCTCTGCCGTTAGAAAATCGTTAACCAGGCGTTTGTGAGCTTTAACAACCATCCCTTTCAGTTTAAAACAAACGTTTTCCCTAAAGCCACTCGAGATGGAGGTACTCACGGAGGTTTGTTACGGTAACAACCCTGTGGTTTGCCATCTTCTTTCTTTCCGCAGCGTCGCAAACGGATCGGCCGATCTCTTAGGTGACGAAAAAACGTCTGATCTCTCGACTGGAATGCTTAACGTACTAAGATTTGTAGTGTTAGTACTAAGAGTCGCATCTGGCCGCCGTAATTTTCTTCGATGATGTCTTGCAAATTTCGTGACGTCGTTTTCAAAGCTCTAGGGTCGATTTTAACCTTCGACCTTAGAGTCAATTTTAGCCTTCGGTGTGGCTCTGTACAACTTTTGCGGTGAAAAAGCTTGCGCGGAGTTCTACAGTTGTATTTAGCTGACAGACGCTGGCAACGCAGAAACAGAATGACTCCTGGGCGGCGCAAACCGAACGTTCACCAAATTTGTCGCATTTCACGTCAAAGTGGACAATCTGCACGACAAATAAAGCTAACTTTCTCGTTGCAACAGGTAGTCACTGGACGTTGGACGAGTGTGTACAGCTGTTTTGCGTCGAAAGCCGACCGGTGGCCGGATGAGACTCTTCTTTTCACTCGAAAATCAGAACCTGGCCATCAGTCGTGTATCACCATCGAATGCTTAATGTAGTGATTTCTCGAAACGACAAAAGCTTGTAAACGCTTAGAGTGCACATTCGAAAGAAGAAAATCCGTTTAAAAATGATTTCTTTTAATTTGATGAGACTACGCAGTTAAAATAAAAACCTTGAAAACACACCAGCTAAATAAAACCTAAAACAAACAGCTTCGCTGTACTGTTGCCTAATATAAACGGATGGCCAGGAACAACCTTGGTCTGTAATGAATGAGTCCGTTTTTCAATTCGAGGCACTAATTACTGCAGTTTTAAAAGTCACCTAAAGTATAAGCTCATCTCTCCATTCAAGAAAAACAAGCATCAGAGTTTCGGATAGTTTGCATGCACGAAACCACCATCGATGATACTTAAACAAACAGAAAATGAATTGCAAAACAGAACCACTGAATTGCAAAACATAACAACGGACAGCTTGTAAAAAGCATGGTGATGAGCTTCTTCAATCCAATCAAGGAACCAAGCATCACAGTTTCGGCAATGGTGCACGTGCTAATCAGCAAACTACGATACTTAATCAAACAACTTCACTGTTTTGCTTAGTTTGAGAGCGGATGGCTAAGAACAACCTCGTTAGTGAGTATGAACTCATCTCTTCATTCAAGGAATTAATAATCAGAGTTTTAGAAGTCTCTTACGTGCGATACTACTATCAACGGTACTTAATCAAACAGCCTCTCAGATTTGCCTAGTTTGAGAACGGAAGGCTAGGAACAACCTTAGTAGTGGGTCATCAGTTCAGCTTTCGATTAAAAGGAATTAAGCATCTAAAATCTCAAAAAATTAAAAGAAGAGCTCTTTGTTAGAAGTTCTTATTTTTGTTTTTCCTCAATTTCTATTTCTTTTCTTTTTTTCTTTTTTTTCTAAATGATAGTTTTTCTTTTTTTTATCTATTTTGTTCGTTTAACTTAATATAACAGGCGTTTTAGGTCGTTTCTGTAACATTATTTAACACTTTAAATTGTAATAAATATTTGAACAGAAGAAAATCCTTTTCGTAACGTTAAAATGTAATAAGAACATTTCATCTTTACAAAATACGCTTGTAAAAATAGTTTCACTTTTAAAGTTTGTTGTTTTTGTCTTTTAATTTAATGAATCACAATTTGGATTTTCTTAGGTGGACATCTATTTAAGTTGCTTTTTCTTAAGGAAAGGTCACCAGAGTTTTTTTACACAGCTCCTGCAGCATAATCTTTAACAAAATACTCTTTCGAAAATTTTTACGTTGAAATAAACAAAAGCCATTTGCGTAAATAGAGATAAATTAGAGAATAAAAAGTGCATAAATGCCTCGCTACTTTGATGAAGAAGAAACAGATGAATAGACGCAACTTTATAAATTCTTGTGCTATCTCTTTCGATTAAGGTACATTTTGAATATTTTTCAAAGAAAAGTTAGCGTAGTTTTCCTTTTTTAAATTTAAACCATGTTTAAAGGTAGTTTTTGAATATTTTTTCAAAGAAATGTTAGCGTAGTTTTCATTTCATAAATCTAAATCATGTTTAAAGGAAGTTTTTGAATATTTTTTCAAAGAAAAGTTAGCGCAGTTTTCCTCTTTTGGATCTAGCTTATGTTAAAGGTAGTTTTTAAATATTTTTTTCCAAGAAAAGTTAGCCTAGTTTTCCTCTTTTAAGTTTAGCTTACGCAGCTTGACATCACAAAACGCAAAAACCAATAAGGCATGATAAAATACAAGATAAACGTAAAATAAAATAGAAGTGAAACAAAAGTTAGACTGCATAAAAAAAAAACAACAAAAAAAAAACATAATATACTTCTATGTATGTTTACATTGAACTAAATAAAATCCTTTGTGTAAATATATGAAAAAATAGAGAGTAAGAGTTCATAAAAAAGCCTCGCTATTTTGCTGAAGAAGAAATGGATGTCTAGATCTTTTAAAATAAGGAACTTTTTGATTTCTTTTTCCGAAAAATGGTTGGAGCAGTTTTCCTTTTTTAAATTTCACTTATGCAGTTTAACATCACAGGAAATATTATTTTGCTTTTTAACAAACTCTTAAAAACATCAGAAGTAATTCTAAATGCAACTCTATTAAAGGTTTTAACAGAATAACAAAACGACTTTTTTTTTTTTTTAAAGATAAAAAAAAGTTTGAACTATCTTTAAATAAGAAATGTGAGAACAGTTTAACAGAACTTCTTGTTTATTATGTCTTTAGCGAAACAGATAAAAATATTTGCAAAAGCGTAGATAAAACAAACTACACAAAAGGCCCATCTTTATTGCCAAACTGAACAAACTTATCTAAACTACATAAATGGTCTCACGATATTGCCATATTGAACAAACTTTTCTAAACTACCCTCTTTTTGAACATTTAGCTTCATGTTTTTAATTTTGTCTTTAATATGGCTTTGGTAGGAGTACTTTTGCAAGACATGAATGTGCTTGTCACTGCTATGATTTGCCAAGATGCCAAGGTAATCTTTGTAGGAGCAACTTGAGCTTACATCTGTAAACACGTCTTGCAAGATGTATGCCAACACTAAAGCTGCACATCGAGGAAAACTTCTGGCGTTGAACCATTCGTTGTGGCCAGGGCAAGCATTCAGCTTTTCAACTATTTCATCTAAAATTTTACAAACTCAAGTCATAAAACAAAGAGATTAAATCAAATATTCATTTGGTTCTGAAGCATGACAAGATTTATTCTGTTTTCTTATTTATTTACTTTTTTTTGTTGACCTTATTGTTTGCACTGATAGCAATAACTGGTTTTTGAAAGATTACCTAATTGGCATTGGCTAACTTCTGCTTTGTTTTCCTTTGTTCTTGGCTGAGTTGATCCTGAAATAAAATACAAACATGTTCATTTTTCTAATTCATAAAAGCCATCAACAGTTTCTAAGTGTTAGAGATGATAACAAGCTGTGCATGATTTCTAACAGTGATGTTTCTAATTTCATCATTAGAAATCGGGTAGACACAACTTTCTAAAAGTGCACCTAGCAATGATGGCTAGTTTTTATTAACAGTTAACCGTCTGAAATTGTGCAAGAAGAGGTTTGTGTTTATATATCTTTGTATAAATTAGGTTTTACATTACCGATGTGTTCTTGAGTGAAAGATCGCATTTCCAACTTGATTTTTTTTCTTCTAGGATCTTTTCCTTTTAAAACATAATCAGTTCTAGAATCATTCACTTGTATAAACATTTAAGCAATCACAGAATTAGTCCTGCAACAGATACATACACACTTCTGTGTTGTTGTTTTTTTTTTGTTTTTTTGTTTTTTTGTTGTTTTTTTTTTTTACAGCTTTAACAATAACAATAGGGCAAGGAGCTGATTTAGGCATTTTCATTTTTTGAAAACGTGTTGAGATTTGCATAAAAATCAAAAATCAAAAAGAATTTACCTGTGGATGTACAAGCAAGACTTTGGCTAAATAGGCTACCAACAGATTGAACAGCATTAGGTGAGAGCTGCTTTGAAAGAACAGTACCAGCCTGTTGGACTGGAACAGCTGAAACTGGATCAGATGAAAGAAACAAACTGGGTTTGGCCAATGTTTGCTGAAAAGCAACAAGGCTGGAGTCAGAGGAACACAAAAGACCTCTTCTGAAGGACTGAAAGCCACTTGCTGAGAAGGAGCAGCAGAAACAGGTTTGGCAACCACTTGCTTATTAAAGTAAACTGGAGAAAGTTGTGCATGGTGTTCAATAAAATCAGGTTCGTCAGGAAATACTGTTAATGCAAGAGGAGAACAAGCTACGCCAACAGGAACAGCTAGAGCCTGATCTACATCCGTGCAAACACCTTGTTTGTTAGGAACTAGTTCTGCAAGAGCAGGGGATAGCTGAAGAACTGGGCCAGCGATTTTTTGTTCAGATGGAACAGGCGAAACAGGAGTTGAGCTAGGTTCACACAAGAAATCTTCGGCATGTTCGTTGCTGTCCTCTAAAGGAGCATTTTTTTCAACAGCTGGAGCAAACGGAACCACTGTGGTACAGCTGAAAGTAGCAGCACATTCTTCAGAGTCAGAACCGGAGTCTAAATCTTCCTCAAAGATTTCCTCAACCTCATGAAAACCGTACTCCTCTGCATTAATTTGGAGCCAGTCCATCACATCCTTCTCCTTCTTTGGTGGTCTCTCAGACTTTTCAACAGTCAAAGACTCTATGATTCCGAAGGACTGTCCGATGCCCAGCGCAAAGCGCAACTCCTCTGCAGCGTTCCACTGGGACACATAAAAGCTATCCATTGTGTGTCTGCTGTGCTTCATGTAGAGTGTAGCAAACCGCTCGCGGTCTTCTTTGCTGTTGTTGGCAAAGTAAGTGGCTATCGAACCGCGAATGCAAGTGGGAGTAAGACGCTTCATGGGAATGTTTACTTGGCTTTTTCTGAAGCAGGACGTCAGGCAAGAGGTGATAGCAGAGGAGCCCATTTGGTAAGCAGGCACTCTAGTGGCATCGAGTGTCACACATTCGTCTTTGTTGGGTCTCATCGATGGAATCAGGGGGTTGTAGCAGTTGCTCAACTCAAAAACAGTCTTGGTGTCTGCAGCCATGTAGTGAGAGTCGTTGACAAGAAGGTCTCTGTATCTCAGCAAATAAATATCGATCAACACTTTCAAGTCGTTCGGCACTAGAATGTTTTTGGCTCCGTACTTGTATGCTGTTTTGTAGCGCTCTTGCACAATGCAATATCCACACTCACTCTTCTCAGCAGCCATGTGGTTTCTAAGGTTTAAAAGGGCAATGTTAGATTTGTTGATTACAGTGACAGAGAGCAGAAGATGGTTTCGTAGAGACACAGCATTTTCTATAGTCTGCGGAAGAGACGCCTTTCTAAACGATTCCACTAACCCTCTTACGTATGCAGGCTTGCCATATTCGGACAGCAAACTGACATTGATGATGTTGATGCATTTTTTGCTTTTCACAAGGCTCCTCCTCAAAGAACGAAAGGGCCTCAGCACTTTTTGTAACTCCTCCACCTTGCAGCGCAAACGTCGGATGGCCTCATGAGAAAGTCCAAAATAGACGTTCCTGGCTTCACTGAAACGAAACAGGAGACAAAGGTAGACGAGGCGGTTGTACAACGTGTGACAAGACATGGCTTTTGTTTGGTCAAGTTCACTCAGCTTGGAATTGAGCTGAATGTTTTTAAAGTGCATGGAAAAGTATCTATCCTTCAAAACGTTGGAATTGGTGAGAGCGTTCGGGTGCAGCGTCAGCGTGCTGACACAAGATGTCAATATTTCCACAACTGCATTTTTGTAGATCTTTGCTTGTGACCAAGTGTTGTTGTTGGCTACCACAAGCCACTTTTCAAAATCTCTGAAGAGCTCATCTGCTGACTGGTAATAATAGTGAAAAGCATCTTTGTCCAGCTGAAACAAGAGTCTCTTATCTTCTGTCAAGACGGAGGAGTTGGAAACCAAGTGCTTTAAGGAATTAAAATCAGAGTCTAGGACGGATTCGGTTTTCAGCTCTTTGTTTTCTACAGAGGTGCAGTGGTTTGCAGAAGGAGCCTCGGACGAACCAGCAACTGGTGAGGGCAAGCTTAAAGGAGGATCAGAGGAAAGAACCGGAGAAGAAAAAGACGAGGAAGGCCCAGGAGCAGAGGATGCAGAGCCTGATGCAGACGCTTGTTCAGCTACTGGCTTAATACCAAAGAAGGCAGGTCGAATAAATTGGGGGACATAGAGCTTCTCGTTGTCGTATCGCTTTGCCTCTGCAATCTTTTGTTTGATCGTCTTGGAATCGTAGAAATGAGTCTCTTTCAAGTGTATGTCCAGTCGGTCGTAATATTTCCAACATTGCAAACAGGGGTAAGGTTTTGGACAGCCGGACTTGCGTTCGAGACGAGCATGCTGAAACTTCCTGACCATTGCAGAATAAAAGATGGAAGCTTCATCCAAAGTCCAAGAATGATCTTTTTTAGTCAAGTGTCTTTTAATGCTTGTGGACGAATGTTTGCACAAAGGCATCGGACAGCTAACAGCGTACCTCTTGTTGGTACCATAGAAAGGTACTATCCTGTTTACGGACCCACACGCTGCAACTAATGCGGCCCTGACTTTGTTTTTGAGCTTTAAGTCTCTCTGTTCTTGTGACTGCTTTCTTTTCTTTTTTTTTGCTTTAGAGTTTGGAGAAGAAGCAACAACAGAGTTGTTTTCTTGTGAAGAAGACATGTTCAGGTGTTTGTTTGCAACAGTTTAAGCTAAAAAAAAAGAAAATAGTGAGAGTTGTTTTTCTTCTACCTGCATCCAATCCTGGAATGTTGCGTGGATTGATGAGAAGCACAACTACAGCGAAAAGCTGTGTTTTTTCATATCCTCTGCAAAAGAGCAAGAAGAAAGTAAAGAGAGCAACAAGAAGAATCAAAGCTTGCACTAACAAAAGAAGAAGAACGAGAGCAACTAGATTTACATGCATCGTGGCAACAGTGATTGCTATTATGAGAAGGACAACGAGAAAAAAAAGAAACAAATAAATAAAGAGATGGAGTTTTTGAGGATCTCGCAACCATATGACTCAAAGAAAGAAACAGTGTTGAAAAAAGGCAGGAGAGGGCAAATAGAACTTGCTAACAAGGACAAATGACAGACATAACTACAACAGTAACAACTCTCATTGCAAGCATAATAACAACAACAGCATCAGCATCACTGACTCAGAGAGTGTTGAAAAAACAAAAAAGATTAAAAAAACAAGCAAAGCGGCTGAACAGTAACAACAACCATTGCATGTACAACAACAACAACAGCATCAGCAACAGCATCACTTACTCAGAGGGTATTGATAAAAAAACAAACAAAACAAAAACCATAAAAACAAAACAAATAAAAAAACAAAACAAGCAAATTGGGTGAACAGTAACACCTCTCATTGCTAGCATAATAACAACAACAGCATCAGCATCACTGACTCAGAGAGTGTTAACAATTAAAATAGATTATGAACAAGCAAAGTGGGTAAACAGTAACAACTCTCATTGCAAGAATAAAAACAACTACAGCAACAGCAGCATCAGTAACAGCATCACTGACTCAGAGGATATTGATAAAAAAAAAAACGAACACACAAACAAAAACGATAAAAAGCAAAGTGGCTGAACAGTAACAGCTATAATTGCAAGTAAAAGAACAACAACAGCATCAGCAACATCATCACTGACTCAGAGAGTGGTGATAAAATAAAACAGATTAAAAAACAAGCAAAGTGGCTGAACAGTAACAACTCTAATTACAATTAAAATAACAAAAGTAGCATCACTGACTCACAAGGTGTTGATAAAAAAAACAAAAAACAAACAAAGCAAGCAAAGTGGGTGAACATCAAAAACACTCATTGCATCTCTAATAACAAAAACAGCAACAGCATCACTGAATCAAAGGGTGTTAGGGTTAGGGTTAGGGTTAGGGTTGCTTTTTTGGTTTGTAGCACGGCTACTCGGATGGAACACATACGGCCGTGGAAGCCCAAGTGGAAAGAGAAGGAAGGAACTCGGTTAGATCTAGTGTTAGTGTAGTTTTATTAAAAAATCAAAAACGGGCAGGTGTCCAGGGAGAGGTTTATTATGAAGAGAGAGTGTAGGGAGGGATCGAGTACGGACTGTAGGCAAAGAACATCAGGTGATAGAAAGTGGGGGAGGTACGCGTAGGAGCGTGCAAAAGTGCAGGGTGTAGAGTGCTGGGGGTGACTGCGCAGTGTGGGGGGAGGTGGGTGCTCGCGTGTTGCGGGGGGGATAAAGGGAATGTTCGGACGCTGGTGTAGATCTTGGGGTGAGATTTTAGGGTTTTGGTGTATATTTTATTTAAAAATTTTTTTATTATTTTTTATCTTATTTATTGTTTTTTAATTATTATTTATCTTATTTATTGTTTTTTAATTATTATTTATCTTATTTATTGTTTTTTAATTATTTTATTTTTATATATCGTATTTATTGTTTTTTTAGTTTTCATAGTTTATCGTTTATTATTTTTATTTTGTTGTTATTTGTTATCATTCGTCATGTGTATTTTATATGTAATCAATTATTAGTTATAGTATTTTTTATTAGGTATATTGTTAATTATTAGGTGTGTTATTTTTTATTGGGTATGTTGTTTTTATGATTATTGGTTGTGGTCGTTCACTTTTATTACTGTATATTATCTATTGTATATGTGTATGCTATTTTTATTATGATGTATTATCTATTGCTTATTGTGTATGTGTTATGCTGTTATTTGTTACTCATTACATGTTATTATTGTTGTTATATGTGGTATATTATTATTGTTGTGTGGTATATGTGATTTATTATTTATTATTTATTATGTGTTGTTATTCGTGTGCTATTTAATACGTGTTACTTGTCGTTTATAATTTATTGTTGCGCATGGTGTATAACTTATATTTAGTTTTGTTATATTTTATGTGTGTGTTGTTTGCTATTTATTGTTTACAGTATGTTATTTATATGCGAGGTTTTGGAGGGGGGGGGGGGGGGGCAAGGAGGGCGGTGGAAGGTTGGTCGTGTAACTGGTATGGTGCGGGATGAATTTGGAACAAACGATGGCGGTGTGTGGGGGTAGTGGCATGAAAGGTCAATAACAAATCAATAGATCAATAAAAAATCAATGTATCAATAGCAAAACAATAAATCAATAACAAATCAGTAATCATTAAATGTAAAATCAATAAATGGTGTACATAAGAAAATCAGTAACCGATGTAAGGTAGAACGCGGGCCGTACAGGTGAGTTTAAAGAGTGGTGTAAGGTAGAACGCGGGCCGTACAAGTGAGTTTAAAGAGTGGTGTGCGCGTTGTCTTATGTGGGTGTGCGGGCGGGTAGTTATAAATCGTAAATTAGGTAGTAGAATACCAGATTCTCTTCAGGAGATGGTGAGCGTGTGCGTCCCGTGGGTGGGAGCGCATACCCTGGTATTTGACGTTTCGAATGTTTCGTCGACCCATGTCTAAACTACCCCGTCGGGGAGTTGTCATCGAGATCGGCGGACGAAACCCATCCCTACGTCAAGTCTTCATATGAGGCGCACCAAGTGACGACATACTACCGTGAGCCAATTACCCTAACCTCGACCCGTATTTTAGAGCCGCCAGCACATTCGCCCAGACAACGGGGACTAGTCCGTGGTGGGGGTGGATGGTGAAAGGGCGCATGCGCAGCTTCACTGTGACAACTGCTCAACTTTTCGAGGAGTTGTGGTAGTGAGGCTATTTCATTGTTGTTGTTGTTGTTGTACACCTCTATAGAGTACTCCATTATTTTGGGAGTTCTTTTTGAGGTGGCATAATGGCGCGTACAGGCAAGTGAATAAGAGCAAATGAATAAAAGCAAATGATAAAAAGTAAATAACCTAACGTATAAAAACAAAACTAGAGCTAGGCGAGTGATGTGGCAGTGAGGTAAACTATAAGAGGCGAGAAAGAAAGAAGTAGATTACCTTGGGTGGTTGGTTGTCCCTTGTGGAGCTTGTGTCTAATGCCCTTACGTAAGCCATATTAAAACAACTAGTGTTACAGCCAAGTAATAACCACTATCAAGACGTAAGAATTAAATTACAAGAACTAAGAACTAATCCAAGATGTAAGAATTGTCTGATTTTAATAACAAGAGTTTGTACACCAATGTATCAAAAAGCGCTAGTAAAAGGACTAGCTGTTGTCACTATGAGATGTTCGTTAATAATGTGTGTTGAGACAATCCTTGAGTAGTTAGTGCTGAGAAAAGGTGATAAACAATTAGGAAGTAAAGAAGGTGCGAAAAGGAAGATAAGAAACGATTAGGAAATAACTAGTGTGTACATGCAGGACGTGTTGGAAGGTGAGAATGCAAAAAAACGGTGAGTACGGAAATGGCAGGATATGCAGGAGTAATGCGCGTGAATTTTTTTATTTTTTATTTTTTTATTTTTATTTTTTATTTTCTATATTCTTTTATTATTATTCAATATTTGTTGTTATATTGTTGTTGCTTAGGTTTTGTTGTGCGCGTGGTGCGGTGATTTGTGTGTTTGTTTTTTATTTTTTATTTTTTATTTTTTATTTTTTATTTTCTATTTTTTATTTTTTTTTTATTTTTTATTTTTTATTTTTTATTTTTTATTCTTTATTTTTTATTTTTTTGTATTTTATTAATTGTGCAGACGTGGCGCATTGACGTGTGTGTACATGTGTGTGTGCGGTGATAAGGCGCGTGATATTTTATTTAGTTTTTATTTTTATTTTTTAAATCTTTTATTTTATTTTATTTTCTCAGCAGAAGAGTGTGCGGATGCATGCGTATGTGTGATGGAAGTTTTCAAGTCTAGTACGGATGTATGTGCGTCCGTGATAAGAATTTTAAGTGGTGCATGTTCGGAAATGGTAGGATGTGTGTTGGTGATGCGCGTGATTTTTTTATTTTTTATTATTATTATTTTTTATTTTTATTTTTTTATTTTTTATTTTTATTTTTTATTTTTCATTTTTATATTTTTATCTTTGTTCGTCCTGGTCGATTGTGAACGCCTTGAATAGAGTACAATAGGCAACGGCAGGATGTGCGGTGGTGATGCGCGTGATATTTTATTTTTTGTAATTTTTTTATTTTTTGTATATTTCATATCTTGTTTTAATTTATTTTGTTTTAATTTATTTTGTTTTAATTTATTTTGTTTTAAAACTTTATTTTATTTTTTATTTTTTGTATTTTATGCTATATGTTACATGTGCACTCTGTTAACTCGTGTGTCGTATCACGGCGTTGGGGTGTGTATGTTAGGGTACAGGGAGTGGTAGTAGGGATTGACTCGGGGTGGTTTGTAGAAGTTTTATCCTATTTTGTTTTATTGTGTTTTATTATATTTTGTTGATATGTTAAGATGCGCGGGTGTGTATATTTTATTTTCTATTTTATGTATTTATTTTTATGTTGTGATATGTGGGTGTGTATATTTTATTTTGTTTTAATTTTATGTGGTTTATTTTATGTGGTTTATTTTATTTTATTCTTATGTTGTGTGTTTTATTTTTTATTTTTCTGTTAAGATGTGCGGGTGTGCATATTTTTTATTTTTCTGTTAAGAAGTGCGGATGTGTATATTTTATTCTTTGTTCTATGTTCTTCTGCTAAGCCGTGCGGGTGAGTGTATTCTAATTCGTTATTTGTTCTTCTGTTAGGCTGTGCGGGTGTGCGCATTTTAATTTGTTTTATTTTATTATCTTTTATTGAAACGCTAAGACGTTAGGGTGTGTATATTTTATTTTCTTTTTTATTCATATTCTCTCTTATGTTAAGATGTGCAGGTGTGTATATCTCGTCCTGTTTTATTTTTATGTAGTTTATTTTGTTTTATTTTATTTTTATATTAAGATGTACGGGTGTGTGTATTTTATTCTTGTGTTGTTTGTTTATTCCTTCTTTATTTTTCTGTTAAGATGTGCGGGTGTGTATATTTTATTTTATTTTATTTTTTATTTTTTATTTTTTATTTCTTATTCTTCTGTTAAGATGTGCGGGTGTGTATATTTTATTTTATTTTATTTTTCTATTTTGTTTTTCTGTTCAGATGTGCGGGTGTGTGTATTTTATTTTGTTTTGATGTGGTTTCTTTATTTTTCTTTTTTCTTTTTCTGTTCAGATGTGTGGGTGTGTGTATTTTATTTTGTTTTGATGTGGTTTCTATATTTTTCTGTTAAGATGTGCGGGTGTGTATATTTCGCTTTGTATTATTATATTCTATTTTATTTTTGTTTTATTATATCTTATTAATCTGTTAGGATGCGCGGGTTTGTATGTTTATTTTTCTTTTTCTGTTAAGATGTGCGGGTGTGTATGTTTTATTTTGTTTTATTTTTATTTAGTTTATTTTTTATTTTCCTGTTTAAGATGTGCGGGTGTGTATATTTCATTTTGTTTTATTTTTATGTGGTTTATTTTATTTTATTTCTATGTTAAGATGTGCGGGTGTGTGTATTTTATTATTGTGTTGTATGTTTATTCCTTCTTTATGTTGTATGTTTATTTTATTTTATTTTTATTTTTTCTTCTGTTAAGCTGTGTGGGCGTGTATGTTCTATTTTATTTTATTTTGATTTATTTTTCTGTTCAGATGTGCGGGTGTGTGTATTTTATTTTATTTTGTTTTGTTTTGTTTTATTTTATTTTTCTGTTAAGAAGTGCGGGTGTGTATGTTTTAGTTTATTTTATTTTGTTTTAATATATTTTGTCTTATTATATTTTGTTTTATTATATTTTATTGATATGTTAAGATACGCGGGTGTATATATCCTATTATCTTATCTTATATATTTATTATTTTACTTTTTATTTCTTATTCTTCTGTTAAGATGTGCGGGTGTGTATGTATTATTTTATTTTATCTATTCTTCTGTTAAGCTGTGCGGGTGTGTGTGTTTTATTTGGTTTTTATTTTTATGTGGTTTATTTTACTGTTAAGATGTGCGGGTGTGTATATTTTATTTTGTTTTTATTTTTATGTACTTTATTTTATTTTTGTTTTTATTTTATACTCTTCTGTTAAGATGTGCGGGTGTGTTGTATTTTATTTTATTTTATTCGATTTTATTTTATTTTTCTGTTAGCATGTGCGGGTGTGTATGTTTTATTTTTCTGTTAAGGTGTGCGAGTGTGCCTATTTTAATTTATTTTATTTTTTATTCTTCTGTTAAGATGTGCGGGTGTGTTTATTTTATTTATTTTATTTTATTTGTTCTTCTGTTAAGTTGTGCGGGTGTGTATATTTTATTTTATTTTGTTTTATTTATTCTTCTGTTAAGCTGTGCGGGTATGTATGTTTTATTTTATTTTGTTTTATTTTTCTGTTAAGATGTGCGGGTGTGTGTGTTTTATTTTGTTTTTATTTTATTTTGTTTTGTTTTTATTTTATTTTGTTTTGTTTTTATTTTATTTTGTTTTGTTTTTATTTTCTGTAAATGTGTGTGGGTGTGTATGTAAAACTTCTTATACTGTGCTTTTTATTTTCTACTCTTCTGTTAAGATGTGCGGGTGTGTTATATTTTTATTTTATTTTGTTCGATTTTATTTTATTTTTCTGTTAGGATGTGCGGGTGTGTATGTTTTATTTTTCTGTTAAGATGTGCGGGTGTGCATATTTTATGTTATTTTATTTTTTATTCTTCTGTTAAGATGTGCGGGTGTGTTTATTTGTTCTTCTGTTAAGCTGTGCGGGTGTGTATATTTTATTTTGTTTTGTTTTATTTATTCTTCTGTTAGGCTGTGCGGGTGTGTATGTTTTATTTTATTTGGTTTATTTTTCTTTTAAGATGTGCGGGTGTGTGTATTTTATCTTTATGTAGTTTGTTTTATTTTGTTTTATTTTGTTTTATTTTTATTTTCTGTAAAGGTGTGTGGGTGTGTATGTGAAACTTCTTATGCTGTGCTTTTATTTTTTGTTCTTCTGTTAAGATGTGCGGGTGTGTTATATTTTATTTTATTTTGTTTTATTTTACTTTATTTTTCTGTTAAGATGTGCGGGTGTGTATGTATTATTTTTCTGTTAGGATGTGCGGGTGTGCATAGTTTATTTCTTACTCTTCTGTTGAGATGTGCGGGTGTGTTTATTTTATTTTATTTTTCTGTTAAGATGTGCGGGTATGTATATTTTATTTTATTTTATTTTTTATTTCTTATTCTTCTGTTAAGATGTGTGGGTGTGTATATTCTATTTCATTTATTCTTCTGTTAAGCTGTGCGGGTGTACATGTTTTATTTTGGTTTTTACTTTAATTTTAATTTTAATTTTTTATTTTTCTGTTACGATGTGCGGGTGTGTACATTTTATTTGGTTTTTTATTTCTATGTAGTTTATTTTATTTTGTTTTATTTTTATTTTCTGTAAAGGTGTGCGGGTGTGTGTTGTTCTTCTGTTAGTTCCTCTGTTAAGCTGTGCGGGTGTGTATGTTTTTATTTTATTTTTATTTTTTCCTTTTCCTTTTTTATTTTTCTGCTAAGATGTGTGGGTGTGTGTGTTAGTTTTACCCTGTATTATTATATTTTACTTTATTTAAAATTTTATTAACCTGTTAGGGTGCACGTGTGTGTGTGTTTACTTTTCTTTTCCTGTTAAGATGTGTGGGTGTGCGGGTGTGTATGTTTTATTCTATTTTATTTTTTATTTTTTATATATTTTATTGTTAAGATGTGCGGGTGTGTGTAATTTATTTTGTATTAATTTTATGTAGTTTATTTTTATGTAGTTTATTTTATCTTGTTTTATTTTTATGTAGTTTATTTTGTTTTTCTGTTAAGATGTGTTGGTGTGTATAAACCGTTAGGGTTAGGGTTAGGGTTAGGGTTAGGGTTAGGGTTAGGGTTAGGGTTAGGGTTAGGGTTAAAGGGCCCACGAGGGGCGTCCTTCAATTGTAAAATGCCTTTAGACGCACGTGTCTAGTCGTCTCTTTGCATCGACCTAGAGGAGTTTTCTGATAGATCTTGCGCTTTGGGCTCAGTTAATCGGTCTGTATCCATTGTAAACACGGTCTCTGCCGTTAGAAAATCGTTAACCAGGCGTTTGTGAGCTTTAACAACCATCCCTTTGAGTTTAAAACGAACGTTTCTTCAAAAGCCACTCGAGATGGAGGTACTCACGGAGGTTTGTTACGGTAACAACCCTGTGGTTTGCCATCTTCTTTCTTTCCGCAGCGTCGCAAACGCATCGGCCGGTCTCTTAGGTGACGAAAAAACGTCTGATCTCTCGACTGGAATGCTTAACGTACTAATATTAGTAGAGTTAGTACTAAGAGTTGCATCTGGCCGCCGTAATTTTCTTCGATGATGTCTTGAAAATTTCGTGACGTCGTTTTCAAAGCTCTAGGGTCGATTTTAACCTTCGACCTTAAAGTCGATTTTAGCCTTCGGTGTGGCTCTGTACAACTTTTGCGGTGAAAAAGCTTGCGCTTAGTCTACAGTTGAATTTAGCCGACAGACGCTGGCAACGCAGAAACAGAATGACTCTTGCGCGACGCAAACCGAGCGTTCAGCAAATTTCTAGCATTTTACGTCAAAGCGGACAATCTGCACGACAAATAAAGCTAACTTTCTCGTTGCAACAGTTAGTCACTGGACGTTGGACGAGTGTGTACAGCTGTTTTGCGTCGAAAGCCGACCGGTGGCCGGATGCGACTCTTCTTTCACTCGAAAATCAGAACCTGGCCATCAGTCGTGTATCACCATCGAATGCTTAATGTAGTGATTTCTCGAAACGACAAAAGCTTGTAAAACAAACAGCTTCGCTGTACTGTTGCCTAATATGTTAACGGATGGCCAGGAACAACCTTGGTCTGTAATGAATGAGTTCGTTTTTCCATTCGAGGCACTAATTACTGCAGTTTTAAAAGTCACCTAAAGTATAAGCTCATCTCTCCATTCAAGAAAAACAAGCATCAGAGTTTCGGAAAGTTTGCATGCACGACACCACCATCGATGATACTTAAGGTGGTAGAGCACAAAAAAGACACTTTTCATGAAAGATTTAAAAAATAGTTTTAAAAATATGCAGAAATGCTTCACTAAGAGAAATGAAACGTTTTTGCAAAAAAAAAAATTTGAAAAACTTTACCAAAAACCCATAATGGCGCAAAAACAGTGTAAATAAAGATCTAATTCTTATGTTTTCAAAACACGTTAACTTGAGTTAGACTTAAGAACCATTAATTAAACTTTGCAGATCTGTTAATGAACTTATTTTATTCCATTTAACAGATAGAATTTTAATTAGTCCTTTTATATGTAAAGATATGACCTATTTTTTAAGATAAGTTAAATTTAGTACGATTTACAAGCAGTTTAAAGAAGTTAAAACTAAAAATAATGAGTTTTAAAAACAATTAAATAAAATCTATCTGTCAAATGAATTCTAATGTTGGTAGGAATATGTCCTGAAAATTTCAGAACAAAAGCTTTATTCAATCAGAAAAAATCATGTTTTGAAATCTTGATTAAATATGAAAAACTCAACTTGCAGAAAAAACAAAAATAAGTACAAAATAAAGAAAAACAAAATTCTCAAAATTCAAATTTCTTTAAAAGCAAATTTGATAAATAAACAATAAAAAGCATGATAGACACAACAAAAAGACAAATTAGCTTGCAATTTTGCTCAACGTATATAATAAACGAGGGTATGTTTGTGGTTGCTATGGCGTTGCTAAGGTAAATAATTTTGCAAATGTAGGTTTTTAACACATTTCCAAAAATAGTTTCAGTTTCATACTAACATCAAAAGAAAGAGGATAAAATTTTAAATAAGATGAATGAAAAATTTTTTTCTTTCGTATTTTGATCAAATATTTGTATTTTAATTGTGCTCTACCACCTTAAACAAACAGAAAATGAATTGCAAAACAGAACCACTGAATTGCAAAACATAACAACGGACAGCTTGTAAAAAGCATGGTGATGAGCTTCTTCAATCCAATCAAGGAACCAAGCATCACAGTTTCGGCAATGGTGCATGTGCAAATCAGCAAACTGTGATACTTAATCAAACAACTTCACTGTTTTGCTTAGTTTAAGAACGGATGGCTAAGAACAAACTCGTTAGTGAGTATGAAGTCATCTCTTCATTCAAGGAATTAATAATCAGAGTTTTAGAAGTCTCTTACGTGCGATACTACAATCAACGGTACTTAATCAAACAGCCTCTCAGAATGGCCTAGTTTGAGAACGGAAGGCTAGGAACAACCTTAGTAGTGGGTCATCAGTTCAACTTTTCATTCAAGGAATTAAGCATCTAAAATCTGAAAAATAAAAAGAAGAGCTCTTTGTTAGAAGTTCTTATTTTTATTTTTCCTCAACTTCTATTTCTTTTCTTTTTTTCTTTTTTTTTTTAAATGATAGCTTTTCTTTTTTTTTTTTTATCTATTTTGTTCGTTTAAATTAATATAACAGGCGTTTTAGGTCGTTTCTGTAACATTATTTAACACTTTAAATTGTAATAAATATTTGAACAGAAGAAAGTCCTTTTCGTAACGTTAAAATGTCATAAGGACATTTCATCTTTACCAAATACGCTTGTAAAAATAGTCTCACTTTTAAAGTTTGTTGTATATGTCTTTTAATTTAGTGAATCGCAATTTGGATTTTCTTAGGCGCACATCTACTTCAGTTGCTTTTTCTTAAGGAAAGGTCACCAGAGTTTTTTTACACAGCTCCTGCAGCATAATCTTTAACAAAATACTCTTTTGAAAAGTTTTACATTGAAATAAACAAAAGCCATTTGCGTAAATAGAGATAAATTAGAGAATAAAAAGTGCATAAACGCCTCGCTACTTTGATGAAGAAGAAACGGATGACTAGATGCAACTTTTTAATTTCGTGTGCTATCTCTTTCGATTAAGGTACTTTTTGAATATTTTTTCAAAGAAATGTTAGCGTAGTTTTCCTCTTTTAGATCTAGCTTATGTTTAAGGTAGTTTTTAAATATTTCTTTAAAGAAAAGTTAGCATAGTTTTCCTCTTTTGGATATAGCTTATGTTTAAGGTAGTTTTTAAATATTTTTTTAAAGAAAAGTTAGCGTAGTTTTCCTCTTTTAGATCTAGCTTATAATTCAGGTAGTTTTTGAATATTTTTTCAAATAAAAATTAGCAAAGTATAGTTTATTTAGCATGACACCACAAATTACTAATCTCAAAAAGGCAAGATAAAGTATAAGATAAACGTAAAATAAGATATAGATGAAACAAATGTTAGGCTGCATAAAATCAAAAACTGCATTGCCTATCATAAACACAAATGTCTAGTGAGAGCTTTTAAAGTTCGTTCTTTTCGTCTTTTAATTTGGTGAATCGCGATTTGAGTTTTCTAAGGCGCACATGTCTTTCAGTTGCTTTTTTCTTAAGGAAAGGTCGCCAAAGTTTTTTTACGCAGCTCCTGCAGCATAATCTTTAACAAAATACTCTTTTGTATACCATTACATAGAAATAAACAAAAACCATTTGCGTAAACAGAGATAAATTAGAACGCAAAAGTGCATAAAAAGCCTCGCTACTTTGCTATAGAAGAAGTGGATGACTAGATACAACTTTGTAAATTCGTGAACTATCTCAATGGGTTAAGGTATTTTTCGAAAGTTTTTTAAAAGCATAAATAGCGTAGTCTTCCTCTTTTAAATCTAGCTTATGTCTAAGGCAGTTTTTGAATAGATTTTCAAAGAAAGGTTAGCGTAGTTTTCCACTTTTAAGTTTAGCTTATGTAGCTTGACAAAACAACACACAAAAAGACAAGATAAAATATCAGATAAACGTAAAATAAAATATAAATGAAACTAAAGTTAGGCTGCATAAAAAACAAACAACTTAATAATCTACTAGACATGTTTAAGTTGAATTAAGTAAAGTCCTTTGCGCAAATTTGGGTAAATAAGAGAGTAAAAATCCATAAAAAGCCTCGATACTTTGCTGAAGAAGAAGATGACTATATGCAACTTTTTAAAATTGTGAGCTATCTATATCGATTTAGGTCCTTTTTGAGTACTTTTTCAAAGAAAAGTTAGCGCAGTTTTTCCCCTTTTAAGATTAGATTATGAAGCTTGACATAACAAAACACAAAACTAACAAAGGCAAGATAAAATATAAGGTAAACGCAATATAAAATATAGATGAAACTAAAGTTAGGCTGCATAAAACAAACGGGTAACAATACTCTTCTATGTATGTTTACATTGAGTTAAATAAAATCCTTTGCGCAAATATAGGTATGTTAGAGAATAAAAGTGCATAAAAAGCCTCCCTACTTTGTTAATTGTAGTTTTTGAATAGTTTTTCAAAGAAACCTTAGCATAGTTTTCCTCTTTAAAGTTTACCTTATGTAGCTTGACATCACAGAACACAAAAAGATAAAATAAAATATAAGACAAACGTAAAATGAAAAATAGATGTAGCTAAAGTTAGGCTGCATAAAAAACCAAAAACATAATAATCTACTAGGCATGTTTAAATTGAATTAAATAAAATCCTTTGCGCAAAAATAGGTATGTTAGAGAGTAAAAGTGCATAGAAAGCCTTGCTACTTTGCTGTGAAAGGAGTGGATGACTAGATACAACTTTTTAAAATCCTGTGCTATCTCTATCGAATAAGGTAGTTTTCGAAAGCTTTTTCAAATCAAAAATAGCGTAGTCTTCCTCTTTTAAATCTAGATTATGTCTAAGGTAGTTTTTGAACAGCTTTTCAAAGAAAGGTTAGCGTAGCTTTCCTCTTTTAAGTTTAGCTTATGTAGCTTGACATCACAAAACACAAAACTCAAAAAGACAAAATAAAATATAAGATAAACGTAAAATAAAATATAGATGAAGCTAAAGTTAGACTGCATAAAAAAACAACAACGTAATAATCTACTAGAATCTAATAAAACCCTATGCGCAAATGTAGGTATGTTAGAAAGTAAAAGCGCATAAAAAGCCTCGCTACTTTGTTAATTGTAGTTTTTGAATAGTTTTTCAAAGAAACCTTAGCATAGTTTTCCTCTTTAAAGTTTAGCTTATGTAGCTTGATATCACAAAACACAAAACACTAAAAGGAAAGGTAATATAAAAGTTAATCGTAAAATAAAATGTAGGTGAAATGAATGTTAGGCTGCATAAAAGAAAAAAAAAATCATAGCATAATAATCTTCTATATATGTTTGGATTGAACTAAATGAATTCCTTTGCGTAAATATAAGCAAACTAGTGAGAAAAAGTGCATAAAGAGCTTCGCTTCTTTGCTGCAGAAGAAGTGGATGAATATATGCAATTTTTTAAAATCGTGTGCTATCTCTATCGATAAGGTAGTTTTCGAAAGTTTTTTCAAAGTAAAAATAGTGTAGTTTTCCCCTTTTAAATCTAGCTTTTGTCTAGGGTAGTTTATGAATAGATTTTCAAAGAAAGGTTAGCGTAGTATTCCACTTTTAAGTTTAGCTTAAGTTGCTTGGCATCACAAAACACAAAACTCAAAAAGAAAAGATAAAATATATGATAAACCTAAAACATAATATAGATGAAACTAAAGTTAGGCTGCATAAAAAACCAACAACATAATAATCAACTAGGCATGTTTAAATTGAATTAAATAAAATCCTTTGCGCAAATGTAGGTATGTTAGAGAGTAAAAGTGCACGAAAAGCCTCGCTACTTTGTTAAAGGTAGTTTTTGAATAGTTTTTCAAAGCAAGTTTAGCGTAGTTTTCCTCTTTTATGTTTAGACTATGTAGCTTGACATCACAAAACACAAAGCTCAAAAAGGCAAGATAAAATATAAGTTAATCGTAAAATATAGATAAAATAAAGTTTAGACTGCATAAAAAACCAACAACATAATAATCTACTAGGCATGTTTAAGTGGAATTAAATAATGTCCTTTGCGCAAATATAGGAAAGTTAGAGTAAAAATCCATAAAAAGCCTCGATACTTTGCTGAAGAAGAAGATGACTATATGCAACTTTTTAAAATTGTGAGCTATCTATATCGATTTAGGTTCTTTTTGAGTACTTTTTCAAAGAAAAGTTAGCGCAGTTTTTCCCCTTTTAAGATTAGATTATGAAGCTTGACATAACAAAACACAAAACTAACAAAGTCAAGACAAAATATAAGGTAAACGCAATATAAAATATAGATGAAACTAAAGTTAGGCTGCATAAAACAAACGGGTAACAATACTCTTCTATGTATGTTTACATTGAGTTAAATAAAATCCTTTGCGCAAATATAGGTATGTTAGAGAATAAAAGTGCATAAAAAGCCTCAGTACTTTGCTGTAGAAGAAGTGGATGAGTAGATACAATTTTTTAAATTTGTGTGCTATCTCTATCGAATAAGGTAGTTTTCGAGAGTTTTTTCAAAGCAAAATTAGCGTAGTGTTCCTCTTTTAAATCTAGATTATCTCAAAAATAGATTTCGAATAGTTTTTCAAAGAAAGGTTAGCGCAGCTTTCCTCTTTTAACATTAGCTTATGCAGCTTGACATCACAGAACACAAAAAGATAAAATAAAATATAAGACAAACGTAAAATGAAAAATAGATGTAGCTAAAGTTAGGCTGCATAAAAAACCAACAACATAATAATCTACTAGGCATGTTTAAATTGAATTAAATAAAATCCTTTGCGCAAAAATAGGTATGTTAGAGAGTAAAAGCGCATAAAAAGCCTCGCTACTTTGTTAAAGGTAATTTTTGAATAGTTTTTCAAAGAAAGGTTAGCGTAGTTTTCCTCTTTAAAGTTTAGCTTATGCAGCTTGACATCACAAAATACAAAACTCAAAAAGACAAGATAAAGTATAAGATAAACGTAAAATAAAATATAGATGAAGCTTAAGTTAGACTGCATAAAAAACCAACAACATAATATTCTACTAGTTATGTTGAAACTGAATTAAATAAAACCCTCTGCGCAAATATAGGTATGCTAGAGAGTAAAAAGGCATAAAAAGCCTCGCTAATTTATTAAAGGTAGTTTTTGAATAGTTTTTCAAAGACAGGTTAGCGTAAATTTCCTCTTTAAAGTTTAGCTTATGTAGCTTGACATCACAAAATATAAAACTCAAAAAGACAAGATAAAATATAAGATAAACGCAAAATAAAATATAGATGAAACTTAAGTTAGGCTGCATACAAAACCAACAACATAATATTCTACTAGTTATGTTTAAACTGAATTAAATAAAATCCTTTACGCAAATATAGGTAAGTTAGAGTGTAAAAGTGCATAAAAAGCTTTACTTTGCTGAAGAAGAAGATGAATAGATGCAACTTTTTAAATTCGTGAGCTATCTCTATCGGTGTAAGGGAGTTTTTGAACAATTTTTCAAAGAAAAGTTAGCCTAGTTTTCTTCTTTTAAGTTTAAATTATGTAGCTTGACATCACAAATTACAAAACTCAAAAAGTCAAGATAAAATATAAGATAAACGCAAAATAAAATATAGATGAAACTAAAGTTAGGCTGCATACAAAACCAACAACATAATATTCTGCTAGAAAAGTTAGCCTAGTTTCCTTCTTTTAAGTTTAGATTATGTAGCTTGACATCACAAAACACAAAAAGGCAAGATAAAATACAAGGTAAACGTAAAATAAAAGTTAGGTTGCATAAATACAAAAACTGCATTGCCAAAAATAGAATTTGTTGTCTAGAAAGACCTTTTAAACTTTGTTTCTTTCGTTTTTTGACTTAGTGAATCGCGATCTGGTTTTTCTTAGGCGCGCTTGTTTCTTAGTTGTTGTTTTTTGTAAAGAAACTTTATTCAGACGTTTTTTTTACGCAACTCCTTTAACATTATTTTTAACAAAGTATTCTTTTATACGTGTTTACATTGAAATAAAACCCTTTGCGTAAATAGAGATAAATTAGAGAGCAAAAGTACATAAAAAGCCTCGCTACTTTGCAGAAGAAGAATTGGATGGCAAGATTCGTGTGCTTTCTCTTTCGTTTAAGGTACTTCTTGAATATTTTTTCAAAGAAAAGTTAGCGTAGTTTTCCTCTTTTAAGTTTAGCTTACGCAGCTTGACATCACAAAACGCAAAAACCAATAAGGCATGATAAAATACAAGAGAAACGTAAAATAAAATAGAAGTGAAACAAAAGTTAGACTGCATAAAAAAAAAACAACAAAAAAAAAACATAATATACTTCTATGTATGTTTACATTGAACTAAATAAAATCCTTTGTGTAAATATATGAAAAAATAGAGAGTAAGAGTTCATAAAAAAGCCTCGCTATTTTGCTGAAGAAGAAATGGATGTCTAGATCTTTTAAAATAAGGAACTTTTTGATTTCTTTTTCCGAAAAATGGTTGGAGCAGTTTTCCTTTTTTAAATTTCACTTATGCAGTTTAACATCACAGGAAATATTATTTTGCTTTTTAACAAACTCTTAAAAACATCAGAAGTAATTCTAAATGCAACTCTATTAAAGGTTTTCACAGAATAACAAAACGACTTCTTTTTTTTTTTTTTAAAGATAAAAAAAAGTTTGAACTATCTTTAAATAAGAAATGTGAGAACAGTTTAACAGAACTTCTTGTTTATTATGTCTTTAGCGAAACAGATAAAAATATTTGCAAAAGCGTAGATAAAACAAACTACACAAAAGGCCCATCTTTATTGCCAAACTGAACAAACTTATCTAAACTACATAAATGGTCTCACGATATTGCCATATTGAACAAACTTTTCTAAACTACCCTCTTTTTGAATTTTTAGCTTCATGTTTTTAATTTTGTCTTTAATATGGCTTTGGTAGGAGTACTTTTGCAAGACATGAATGAGCTTGTCACCGCTATGATTTGCCAAGATGCCAAGGTAATCTTTGTACGAGCAACTTGAGCTTACATCTGTAAACACGTCTTGCAAGATGTATGCCAACACCAAAGCTGCACATCGAGGAAAACTTCTGGTGTTGAACCACTCGTTGTGGCCAGGGCAAGCATTCAGCTTTTCAACTATTTCATCTAAAATTTTACAAACTCAAGTCATAACACAAAGTGATTAAATCAAATATTTATTTGGTTCTGAAGTAAGACAAGATTTATTCTGTTTTTTTATTTATTTATTTATTTTTTGTTGACCTTATTGTTTGCACTGATAGCAATAACTGGTTTTTGAAAGATTACCTAATTGGCATTGGCTAACTTCTGCTTTGTTTTCCTTTGTTCTTGGCTGAGTTGATCCTGAAATAAAATAAAACCATGTTCATTTTTCTAATTCATAAAAACCATCAACAGTTTCTAAGTGTTAGAGATGATAACAAGCTGTGCATGATTTCTAACGGTGATGTTTCTAACTTCATCATTAGAAATCGGGTAGACACAACTTTCTAAAAGTGCACTTAGCAATGATGGCTAGTTTTTGTTAACAGTTAACCATCTGAAATTGTGCAAGAAGAGGTTTGTGTTTATATATCTTTGTATAAATTAGGTTTTACATTACCGATGAGTTCTTGAGTGAAAGATGGCATTTCCAACTTGATTTTTTTTCTTCTTGGATCTTTTACTTCTAAAACATAATCAGTTTTAGTATCATTCACTTGTATAAACATTTAAGCAATCACAGAATTAGTCCTGCAACAAATACAAACACACTTCTGTGTTGTTTTTTTGTTTTGTTTTGTTTTTTTTACAGCTTTAACAATAACAATAGGGCAAGGAGCTGATTTAGGCATTTTCATTTTTTGAAAACGTGTTGAGATTTGCATAAAAATCAAAAATCAAAAAGAATTTACCTGTGGATGTACAAGCAAGACTTTGGCTAAATAGGCTACCAACAGATTGAACAGCATTAGGTGAGAGCTGCTTTGCAAGAACAGTACCAGCATGTTGGACTGGAACAGCTGAAACTGGATCAGATGAAAGAAACAAACTGGGTTTGGCCAATGTTTGCTGAAAAGCAACAAGGCTAGGAGTCAGAGGAACAGGAAAGACCTCTTTTGAAGGACAGAAAGCGACTTGCTGAGAAGGAGCAGCAGAAACAGGTTTGGCAACCACTTGCTTATTAAAGTAAACTGGAGAAAGTTTTGCATGGTGCTCAATAAAATCCGGTTCATCAGGAAATAATGTTAATGCAAGAGGAGAACAAGCTGTGCCAACAGGAACAGCTAGAGTCTGATCTACATCCATACAAACAGCTTGTTCATTAGGAACTAGTTGTGCAAGGGCAGGGGATAGTTCAAGAACTGGACCAGCGATTGTTTGTTCAGATGGAACAGACGAAACAGGAGTTGAGGTAGGTTCACACAAGAAATCTACGGCATGGTCGTTGCTATCCTCTAAAGGAACATTGTTTTCTACAGCTGGAGCAAACGGAACCACTGTGGTACAGCTGAAAGTAGCAGCACATTCTTCAGAGTCAGAACCGGAGTCTAAATCTTCCTCAAAGATGTCCTCAACCTCATGAAAACCGTACTCCTCTGCATTAGTTTGGAGCCAGTCCATCACATCCTTCTCCTTCTTTGGTGGTCTCTCAGACTTTTCAACAGTCAAAGACTCTATGACTCCGAAGGACTGTCCGATGCCCAGGGCAAAGCGCAACTCCTCTGCAGCGTTCCACTGGGACACATAAAAGCTATCCATTGTGTTCCTGCTGTGCTTCATGTAGAGTGTAGCAAACCGCTCGCGGTCTTCTTTGCTGTTGTTGGCAAAGTAAGTGGCTATCGAACCGCGAATGCAAGTGGGAGTAAGACGCTTCATGGGAATGTTTACTTGGCTTTTTCTGAAGCAGGACGTCAGGCAAGAGGTGATAGCAGAGGAACCCATTTGGTAAACAGGCACTCTAGTTGCACCGAGTGTCACACATTCGTCTTTGTTGGGTCTCATCGATGGAAAAAGGGGCCTGTAGCAGTCGCTCAACTCCAAAACAGTCTTGGTGTCTGCAGCCATGTAGTGAGAGTCGTTGACAAGAAGGTCTCTGTATCTCAGCAAATAAATATCGATCAACACTTTCAAGTCGTTCGGCACTAGAATGTTTTTGGCTCCGTACTTGTATGCTGTTTTGTAGCGCTCTTGCACAATGCAATATCCACACTCACTCTTCTCAGCAGCCATGTAGTCTCTAATGTTTAAAAGAGCAATGTTAGATTTTCTTAAACTGTTAATTACAGTGACAGAGAGCAGAAGATGGTTTCGTAGAGACACAGCATTGTCTCTAGTCGGTGTAAGAGACGGCTTTCTAATCGATTCCACCAACTCTCTTACGTATGCAGACTTGCCATATTCGGTCAGCAAACTGACATTGATGATGTTGATGCATTTTTTGCTTTTCACAAGGCTCCTCCTCAAAGAACGAAAGGGCCTCAGCACTTTTTGTAACTCCTCCACTTTGCAGCGCAAACGTCGGATGGCCTCATGAGAAAGTCCGAAATAGACGTTCCTGGCTTCACTGAAACGAAACAGGAGACAAAGGTAGACGAGGCGGTTGTACAACGTGTGACAAGACATGGCTTTTGTTTGGTCAAGTTCACTCAGCTTGGAATTGAGCTGAATGTTTTTAAAGTGCATGGAAAAGTATCTATCCTCCAAAACGTTGGAATTGGTGAGAGCGTTCGGGTGCAGCGTCAGCGTGCTGACACAAGATGTCAATATTTCCACAACTGCATTTTTGTAGATCTTTGCTTGTGACCAAGTGTTGTTGTTGGCTACCACAAGCCACTTTTCAAAATCTCTGAAGAGCTCATCTGCTGACTGGTAATAAAAGTGAAAAGCATCTTTGTCCAGCTGAAACAAAAGTCTCTTATCTTCTGTCAAGACGGAGGAGTTGGAAACCAAGTGCTTTAAGGAATTAAAATCAGAGTCTAGGACGGATTCGGTTTTCAGCTCTTTGTTTTCTACAGAGGTGCAGTGGTTTGCAGAAGGAGCCTCGGACGAACCAGCAACTGATGAGGGCAAGCTTAAAAGAGGATCAGAGGAAAGAACCGGAGAAGAAAAAGACGAGGAAGGCCCAGGAGCAGAGGATGCAGAGCCTGATGCAGACGCTTGTTCAGCTACTGGCTTAATACCAAAGAAGGCAGGTCGAATAAATTGGGGGACATAGAGCTTCTCGTTGTCGTATCGCTTTGCCTCTGCAACCTTTTGTTTGATCATCTTGGAATCGTAGAAATGAGTCTCTTTCAAGTGTATGTCCAGTCGGTCGTAATATTTCCAACATTGCAAACAGGGGTAAGGTTTTGGACAGCCGGACTTGCGTTCGAGACGAGCATGCTGAAACTTCCTGACCATTGCAGAGTAAAAGATGGAAGCTTCATCCAAAGTCCAAGAATGATCTTTTTTAGTCAAGTGTCTTTTAATGTTTGTGGACGAATGTTTGCACTTAGGCATCGGACAGCTAACAGCGTACCTCTTCTTGGTACCATAGAAAGGTACAACCCTGTTTACGGACCCACACGCTGCAACTAATGCGGCCCTGACTTTGTTTTTGAGCTTTAAGTCTCTCTGTTCTTGTGACTGCTTTCTTTTCTTTTTTTTCGCTTTAGAGTTCAGAGAAGGGGCAACAACAGTGTTGTTTTCTTGTGAAGAAGACATGTTCAGGTGTTTGTTTGCAACGGTTTATGCTAAAAAAAGAAAACAGTTAGTGAGAGTTTTTTTCTTCTGCCTGCATCCCATCCTGGAATGTTCACAACTGCAGGGAAGAGCTGTGTTTTTTCGAACCCTCTCCAAAAGAGAAAGAAGAAAGAAAAGAGAGCGACAAGAAGAAACAAAGTTTCCACTAGCAAATGAAGAAGGATGAGAGCAACTAGCCTTACATGCATGGTGGCAGCAGTGATTGCTATTATGAGAAGGAGAATGAGAAAAAAAAAGAAAGAAACAAATAAATAAAGAGATGGAGTTTGAGAGGATCTCACAACCATATGACTCAAAGAAAGAAACTGTGTTGAAAAAAGGCAAGAGAGGGCAAATAGAACTTGCTAACTTGGACAAATGACAGACAAAACTACAACAGTAACAACTCTCATTGCAAGCATAATAACAACAGCATCAGCATCACTGACTCAGAGAGTGTTGACAAAACAAAACAGATTAAAAAAACAAACAATGTGGCTGAACAGTAACAACAATCGTTGCATGTATAACAACAACAACAACAAAAACAGCAACAGCATCAGCAACAGCATCACTGACTCAGAGGGTATTGATAAAAAAACAAACAAAACCAAAAATAAAAAAAAAAAACAAATAAAAAAACAAATGAAAAAACAAAACAAGCAAAGTGAGTGAACAGAAACAACTCTCATTGCAAGCATAATAACAACAACAGCATCAGCATCAGCACCACTGACTCAGAGAGTGTTGACAAAATAAAATAGATAATAAACAAGCATATTGGGTGAACAGTAACAGCTCTCATTGAAAGCATAATAACAACAACAGCATCAGCAACAGCATCACTGACTCAGAGGATATTGATAAAACAAACAAACAAACAAACAAAAACAAACAAAACAAGCAAAGTGGCTGAACAGTAACAGCTATCATTGCAAGTAAAATAACAACAACAGCATCAGCAACATCATCACTGACTCAGAGAGTGGTGATAAAATAAAACAGATTAAAAAACAAGCAAAGTGGCTGAACAGTAACAACTATAAATACAACTAAAATAACAAAAGCAGCAACAGCATCACTAACTCACAGGGTGTTGATAAAAAAAACCAAAAAAAAACAACAAACAAACAAAGCAAGCAAGCAAAGTGGGTGAACATTAACACTCATTGCAACTATAATAACACCAACAGCAACAGCATCAGTGACTCAAAGGGTGTTGATAAACAAAAACAAAAGCACAAACAAAACAAGCAAAGTGGGTGAACATTAACAACACTTATTGCAAGCATAATAACAACAACAGCATCAGCATCACTGACTCAAAGAGTGTTGATAAAACAAAATAGATTATAAACAAGCCAAGTTGGTGAACATAAGCAAACACTCATTGCAACTATAATAAGAACAACAGCAACAGCATCACTGACACAAAGGGTGTTGATAAACAAAAACAAAAGCACAAACAAAACAAGCAAAGTGGGTGAACATTAACAACACTTATTGCAAGCATAATAACAACAACAGCATCAGCATCACTGACTCAGAGAGTGTTGATAAAACAAAATAGATTATAAACAAGCCAAGTTGGTGAACATTAACAAACACTCATTGCAACTGTAACAACAACAACAGCATCACTGACACAAAGGGTGTTGATAAACAAAAACAAAAACACAAGCAAAGTGGGTGAACATTAACAACACTCATTGCAACTATAACAACAACAATAGCAACAGCATCACTGGCTCAAAGGGTGTTGATAAAATAAAGAAATAAAAACAAAACAAGCAAAGTGGGTGAACAGTAACAACTCCCATTGCAAGCATAATAACGACAACAGCAACAGCAACACCATCACTGACTCAGAGAGTGTTGATAAAATAAAATAGATTATAAACAAGCCAAGTTGGTGAACATTAACAAACACTCATTGCAACTGTAACAACAACAACAGCAACAGCATCACTGACACAAAGGGTGTTGATAAACAAAAACAAAAGCACAAGCAAAACAAGCAAAGTGGGTGAACATTAACAAACACTCATTGCAACTATAACAACAACAACAGCAACAGCATCACTGGCTCAAAGGGTGTTGATAAAATAAAGAAATAAAAACAAAACAAGCAAAGTGGGTGAACAGTAACAACTCCCATTGCAAGCATAATAACGACAACAGCAACAGCAACACCATCACTGACTCAGAGAGTGTTGATAAAATAAAATAGATTATAAACAAGCCAAGTTGGTGAACATTAACAAACACTCATTCCAACTATAACAACGACTACAGCAACAGCATCACTTACTCAGAGAGTGTTGAGAAAAAAAAAACAAAAAAAACAAAAAACAAAACAAAACAGAAAACAAAAATACAAGCCAAGTGGGGGAACATTAACAAACACTCATTGCAACTATAACAACAACAACAGCAACAGTATCACTTACTCAGAGAGTGTTTATAAATAAAACAAAAAACAAAAACAAGAAACAAAAATACAAGCCAAGTGGGTGATTACTAACAGCGCTAACAGCAGCAACAACAGTGTCTTTAGAAACAACAAACAAGTACAACAGCAACAACTGCTTTTACAGAGTATAACAATAACAACAACATGGCACTAACGACAACAAAAGGGTTGGAATAAAAACCTGTAGGCAAAAGGAGAGCTGCATTCAGACAAGATCGATTACAAAGAGGCTCTTCTTTAGGACAGAGGAGAAACTGCTTTTGAGGGACAGAGGGACTTTTGTTGTTGTTGTTGTTGTTGTTGTTGTGCAGAAACCAACAAACTTTTATTGAACCGAATATAACCGAATATAACCGAAAGTCTTGTTTGCTTCTGTTTTGTGCCATCAAGAAGGGAAAACAAAACATCACAAAACAAACGAAGCAAACGAAACAAAAAAACAAACAAACGAACGAAACAAACAAAAAAAAAAAAAATTAAAAAAATTAACAAACAAACAAACAAACAAGCAAACAAACAAAAACAAATAAGAAAAACAGAAAACGCAGTACCGAAACCTCGCCATTTTTTATCCTTCCTCAAGCTTTCTCTGGGCGCCAAAGACCGAGAAAGTTGAGCAAACGTGACGTTGAGGGGGGGGGGGGGTACTTAAAGACAGCAGACCGACCAATGGCACGCTTAGGAGAGACCCACGTGAATGATACATTTTCTTTCTATGTACGCTGGATCCGCTCAGAGTCTGGAATTTCCAGCATTCACGTGTCATCACTCCAGCCACCAGATTGGCCCACACTTTGCACACTTTCAAGACTAGAAACTCACTTGTGCTCAATTTGAGCAAAAAAAAAAGCTAAGTCTCGCATGGCACGACAACTTTTAGAAAAGCAAACAAAGGCAAACGAAGGCAAACGAAGAAAAAACAAAAACAAATAAACAAAAACAAAACCGAAAAGGGAGAGAGAGAGTGAGTCGACTCATTTCTCTCGACTGCCTTAAACGAGAAGTCTAAAACGTTTAAAAGTTGAAAACTGAGTTTTTTAAATGAACTGCACCGAAAAAACTTTACGACAGTTTAGCTGGTTAAAAACGCAGAGGAAAATATTTTATAAAACTTAAGCGTTCTAGAGATGTCCTTTTTTGTTTTTGTTTTCTTGTTTTTATATTTTGGTTTGTTTCTGGTTTGTTTTTTTTTTTTAAATTCTAGCGATCGAGCATGTTGGAACGGTTTCATCAACCTGTTGGCGCACGTGCTCGAAAGCTAGAACTTTGATTGCTTTTGTTGTTGAGAATTGAGAATGTCCGAGCAGGTTTTTTTATCGATTTCATCGCTTGTGGCGAGGCAAAATAAAAGCGCTTTTTGGACGAAAGAAAAAAGATTAAAGGAAAAAGTGAAGAAAAAAAAAAAATAAATAAATAAAACAATAAAAACAAAAACAAAACAAGAGGTTATGTGTCATAAACATTTTTTTTCTCACGCGATGACGTCTAGTTTTGTTACAGTAATTAAAATATGGTATCAAGTTTGTAATTTCTATCTTATTTTTAGTTACGGATAATTGCCAATTATGTCACGTTTAGGATACACAACGCTGTTTTCTTAATAGCAATATGATACAAGCAAGTTATAAAAAAAAAGCGTTCGCTCGATCTGCCTTAGTCAGTTGAACAAAAAGAAATTTTCACAACATATGATTGATTTGGTTGTCCTAGCAAGCTGTTTTAGCAAACGGCTAGAGGTTGCAACTGTTGTTCATTGAAAACGAAAAATCTAGCGTCAGCAAGAAATTTTTGAATACATAATGTACACAAAAGTGGCACTAACAAATGAAAATGTAAAAAAAATTGTTTACCTTGATGCCAGACTCGCAGAGATGTTGTCGCTCGTTGCTATCGACTGCGAACAGCTTTGTTGTTTTTCGAAGTGCCTCTTCATTCTACTTATAGCCGAAGTTTTGGCTTCGAAAAAAAATACGAACGTCGTTAAGCTCAACGAGCTGCTTTAATTGTTGTTCGTGCGAAAACGAAATGCTTAAAACGGATAAAAGTGTTGGCGTAATTACACTTTTCGACCGCGATGCAGTTTGTCAACTCTAGCGTACTTTTTTGGCTCGTGGAGCAAAAGCCTCATGATAATAGCAAAGGCTTAAAATGTCTTAACATGTCAGCAAACGTTTATGACTTCTCGTCTAAGGCAGTTTAGCAAAATCAGTCGACTCACTCTTTCTCCCTTTTCTGTTTTGTTTTTGTTTTTGTTTTTGTCTTTGTTTGTGTTTTTGTTTTTCTTTGTTCGTCTTAGTTTAAAGTATAAAGAATTCGAAAGGAAGGTTGTTGCTTTGTTTGCTTATTGAAAGTTGTCGCCAGTTGTGAGACTTAGTTTTGTATTTGTTTACTTTTTAAAATATCGAGGAAAATATTTTAGGGCATCGCATTCTAAAGGTGCCTTTTTAATAAAACATCTAACGATTTAGCTTTTAACGTTATGCTCAAAAGAATGCCCGTTTCGGTTTCTTTTTTTTTTTTTCTGTTTGTTTTTGTTTTTGTTTTTTTTTTTCAATTCGGCATTCTAAGGGTGTCTTTATAACAACATCTAACGATTAAGCGTTTAATGTTGTGCTCAAAATAAAAAAAAGTGCCTTTTATATCTCTCAATGGTCTCCAACCATAAAACTGCCGACCAATCGCAACGATTAAACAGCCGACCAATGGCAGCTCAATAGTCTCCAAACATGAAACTGCCGACCAATGGCAGCTCAGTGGTTTGAGAAGTGAGATCATTCGATTTCCTTTTATTATCTCCAGTTTGAACTAGTGCTTGGCTTGTGGTGCAGAAACTAAAACTTCCCGCTTTTGTATTTTGTTTTGAATTTCTTTGCTTTGAGATTTTTAATCGATCGATAGCTTTAGGAGAAAAGAAGAAACCCCTCTGACGAAGTCTTGGCTTTTTTAAAAACGCTCAAATTTTGGCAAATAAATCTCATACGAAACGCTACTTTGATGTCAAGCTTTCGTTACTCCCTACTCCCTTCTAGCGGAGGGCGTCAAAAAGGTATTGCATCCTAGAGCTAAAAGGGAGGAGGGAAGCAAGTTTTTTTTACGTTTTGTTTGCTTTTTTATGTTTTTTGTTTTTTTGAGGGGGGAGAGTTAGAGGGTAAGGGGGTTAGGATTAGAGGGGGTTGGGGTTACGGTTTGGAAACCTGGGGACGAGGATATCAAGCAGGAGTTTTAGTGTCCACGAGGGGCGTCCTTCGGTTGTAACGTGCCGCTAGGTGCACGCGTCTAGTAGTTTCGTTGCATCGACCTAGAGGAGTTCTCCGAAAGGTCTTGCGCTTTGGGCTCGGGCAAACGGCCTGCATCCATTGTAAACACGGTCTCTGCCGTTAGAAAATCGTTAACCAGGCGTTTGTGAGCTTTAACAACCATCCCTTTGAGTTTAAAACGAACGTTTCCCCAAAAGCCACTCGAGATGGAGGTACTCACGGAGGTTTGTTACGGTAACAACCCTGTGGTTTGCCATCTTCTTTCTTTCCGCAGCGTCGCAAACGGATCGGCCGGTCTCTTAAGTGACGAAAAAACGTCTGATCTCTCGACTGGAATGCTTAACGTACTAATATTAGTAGAGTTAGTACTAAGAGTTGCATCTGGCCGCCGTAATTTTCTTCGATGATGTCTTGAAAATTTTGTGACGTCGTTTTCAAAGCTCTAGGGTCGATTTTAACCTTCGACCTTAAAGTCGATTTTAGCCTTCGGTGTGGCTCTGTACAACTTTTGCGGTGAAAAAGCTTGCGCTTAGTCTACAGTTGAATTTAGCCGACAGACGCTGGCAACGCAGAAACAGAATGACTCTTGGGCGACGCAAACCGAGCGTTCAGCAAATTTCTAGCATTTTACGTCAAAGCGGACAATCTGCACGACAAATAAAGCTAACTTTCTCGTTGCAACAGTTAGTCACTGGACGTTGGACGAGTGTGTACAGCTGTTTTGCGTCGAAAGCCGACCGGTGGCCGGATGCGACTCTTCTTTTCACTCGAAAATCAGAACCTGGCCATCAGTCGTGTATCACCATCGAATGCTTAATGTAGTGATTTCTCGAAACGACAAAAGCTTGTAAAACAAACAGCTTCGCTGTACTGTTGCCTAATATGTTAACGGATGGCCAGGAACAACCTTGGTCTGTAATGAATGAGTTCGTTTTTCCATTCGAGGCACTAATTACTGCAGTTTTAAAAGTCACCTAAAGTATAAGCTCATCTCTCCATTCAAGAAAAACAAGCATCAGAGTTTCGGAAAGTTTGCATGCACGACACCACCATCGATGATACTTAAGGTGGTAGAGCACAAAAAAGACACTTTTCATGAAAGATTTAAAAAATAGTTTTAAAAATATGCAGAAATGCTTCACTAAGAGAAATGAAACGTTTTTGCAAAAAAAAAAATTTGAAAAACTTTACCAAAAACCCATAATGGCGCAAAAACAGTGTAAATAAAGATCTAATTCTTATGTTTTCAAAACACGTTAACTTGAGTTAGACTTAAGAACCATTAATTAAACTTTGCAGATCTGTTAATGAACTTATTTTATTCCATTTAACAGATAGAATTTTAATTAGTCCTTTTATATGTAAAGATATGACCTATTTTTTAAGATAAGTTAAATTTAGTACGATTTACAAGCAGTTTAAAGAAGTTAAAACTAAAAATAATGAGTTTTAAAAACAATTAAATAAAATCTATCTGTCAAATGAATTCTAATGTTGGTAGGAATATGTCCTGAAAATTTCAGAACAAAAGCTTTATTCAATCAGAAAAAATCATGTTTTGAAATCTTGATTAAATATGAAAAACTCAACTTGCAGAAAAAACAAAAATAAGTACAAAATAAAGAAAAACAAAATTCTCAAAATTCAAATTTCTTTAAAAGCAAATTTGATAAATAAACAATAAAAAGCATGATAGACACAACAAAAAGACAAATTAGCTTGCAATTTTGCTCAACGTATATAATAAACGAGGGTATGTTTGTGGTTGCTATGGCGTTGCTAAGGTAAATAATTTTGCAAATGTAGGTTTTTAACACATTTCCAAAAATAGTTTCAGTTTCATACTAACATCAAAAGAAAGAGGATAAAATTTTAAATAAGATGAATGAAAAATTTTTTTTTTCATATTTTGATCAAATATTTGTATTTTAATTGTGCTCTACCACCTTAAACAAACAGAGAATGAATTGCAAAACAGAACCACTGAATTGCAAAACATAACAACGGACAGCTTGTAAAAAGCATGGTGATGAGCTTCTTCAATCCAATCAAGGAACCAAGCATCACAGTTTCGGCAATGGTGCATGTGCAAATCAGCAAACTGTGATACTTAATCAAACAACTTCACTGTTTTGCTTAGTTTAAGAACGGATGGCTAAGAGCAAACTCGTTAGTGAGTATGAAGTCATCTCTTCATTCAAGGAATTAATAATCAGAGTTTTAGAAGTCTCTTACGTGCGATACTACTATCAACGGTACTTAATCAAACAGCCTCTCAGAATGGCCTAGTTTGAGAACGGAAGGCTAGGAACAACCTTAGTAGTGGGTCATCAGTTCAACTTTTCATTCAAGGAATTAAGCATCTAAAATCTGAAAAATAAAAAGAAGAGCTCTTTGTTAGAAGTTCTTATTTTTATTTTTCCTCAACTTCTATATCTTTTCTTTTTTTCTTTTTTTTTTTAAATGATAGCTTTTCTTTTTTTTTTTATCTATTTTGTTCGTTTAAATTAATATAACAGGCGTTTTAGGTCGTTTCTGTAACATTATTTAACACTTTAAATTGTAATAAATATTTGAACAGAAGAAAATCCTTTTCGTAACGTTAAAATGTCATAAGGACATTTCATCTTTACCAAATACGCTTGTAAAAATAGTCTCACTTTTAAAGTTTGTTGTATATGTCTTTTAATTTAGTGAATCGCAATTTGGATTTTCTTAGGCGCACATCTACTTCAGTTGCTTTTTCTTAAGGAAAGGTCACCAGAGTTTTTTTACACAGCTCCTGCAGCATAATCTTTAACAAAATACTCTTTTGAAAAGTTTTACATTGAAATAAACAAAAGCCATTTGCGTAAGTAGAGATAAATTAGAGAATAAAAAGTGCATAAACGCCTCGCTACTTTGATGAAGAAGAAACGGATGACTAGATGCAACTTTTTAAATTCGTGTGCTACTTTGATGATGAAGAAGAAACGGATGACTAGATGCAACTTTTTAAATTCATGTGCTATCTCTTTCGATTAAGGTACTTTTTAAATATTTTTTCAAAGAAATGTTAGCGTAGCTTTCATCTTTTAAATCTAAATCATGTTTAAAGGTAGTTTTTGAATATTTTTTCAAAGAAAAGTTAGCGTAGTTTTCCTCTTTCAGATCTAGCTTATGTTTAAGGTAGTTTTTGAATATTTTTTCAAAGAAAAGTTAGCGTAGTTTTCCTCTTTTAGATCTAGCTTATGTTTAAGGTAGTTTTTAAATATTTTTTCAAAGAAATGTTAGCATAGTTTTCATCTTTTAAATCTAAATCATGTTTTAAGGTAGTTTTTGAATATTTTTTCAAAGAAAAGTTAGCGTAGTTTTCCTCTTTCAGATCTAGCTTATGTTTAAGGTAGTTTTTGAATATTTTTTCAAAGAAAAGTTAGCGTAGTTTTCCTCTTTTAGATCTAGCTTATGTTTAAGGTAGTTTTTAAATATTTTTTCAAAGAAATGTTAGCATAGTTTTCATCTTTTAAATCTAAATCATGTTTTAAGGTAGTTTTTGAATATTTTTTCAAAGAAAATTTAGCGTAGTTTTCCTCTTTCAGATCTAGCTTATGTTTAAGGTAGTTTTTAAATATTTTTTCAAAGAAATGTTAGCGTAGTTTTCCTCTTTTAGATCTAGCTTATAATTCAGGTAGTTTTTGAATATTTTTTCAAATAAAAATTAGCAAACTTTAGCTTATTTAGCATGACATCACAAAATACTAAACTCAAAAAGGCAAGGTAAAGTATAAGATAAACGTAAAATAAGATATAGATGAAACAAATGTTAGGCTGCATAAAATCTAAAACTGCATTGCCTATCATAAACACAAATGTCTAGTAAGAGCTTTTAAAGTTCGTTCTTTTCGTCTTTTAATTTGGTGAATCGCGATTTGAGTTTTCTAAGGCGCACATGCCTCTCAGTTGCTTTTTTTTTAAGGAAAGGTCACCAGAGTTTTTTTACGCAGCTCCTGCAGCATAATCTTTAACAAAATACTCTTTTGTATATCATTACACAGAAATAAACAAAAACCATTTGCGTAAACAGAGATAAATTAGAACTCAAAAGTGCATAAAAAGCCTCGCTACTTTGCTATAGAAGAAGTGGATGACTAGATACAACTTTGTAAATTCGTGTACTACCTCGATGGATTAAGGTATTTTTCGAAAGTTTTTTAAAAGCAAAAACAGCGCAGTCTTCCTCTTTTAAATCTAGCTTATGTCTAAGGCAGTTTTTGAATAGATTTTCAAAGAAAGGTTAGCGTAGTTTTCCACTTTTAAGTTTAGCTTATGTAGCTTGACAAAACAACACACAAAAAGACAAGATAAAATATCAGATAAACGTAAAATAAAATATAAATGAAACTAAAGTTAGGCTGCATAAAAAACAAACAACTTAATAATCTAATAGACATGTTTAAGTTGAATTAAGTAAAGTCCTTTGCGCAAATTTGGGTAAATAAGAGATTAAAAGTCCATAAAAAGCCTCGATACTTTGCTGAAGAAGAAGATGACTATATGCAACTTTTTAAAATCGTGAGCTATCTATATCGATTTAGGTCCTTTTTGAGTACTTTTTCAATGAGAAGTTAGCGCAGTTTTCCTCTTTTAAGATTGGATTATGAAGCTTGACATAACAAAACACAAAACTAACAAAGGCAAGACAAAATATAAGGTAAACGCAATATAAAATATAGATGAAACTAAAGTTAGGCTGCATAAAATAAACGGGTAACAATACTCTTCTATGTATATTTACATTGAGTTAAATAAAATCCTTTGCGCAAATATAGGTATGTTAGAGAGTAAAAGTGCATAAAAAGCCTCGCTACATTGCTGTAGAAGAAGTGGATGACTAGATACAAACTTTTAAATTTGTGTGCTGTCTCTATCGATTAAGGTAGTTTTCGAAAGTTTTTTCAAAGCAAAAATAGCGCAGTGTTCCTCTTTTAAATCTAGATTATCTCAAAGGTAGATTTTGAATAGTTTTTCAAAGAAAGGTTAGCGTAGCTTTCCTCTTTTAAGTTTAGCTTATGTAGCTTGACATCACAAAACACAAAGCTCAAAAAGACAAAATAAAATATAAGATAAACGTAAAATAAAATACAGATGAAGCTAAAGTTAGACTGCATAAAAAACCAACAACATAATAATCTACTAGGTATGTTTACATTAAATTAAATAAAATCCTATGCGCAAATATAGGTATGTTAGAGAGAAAAAGCCTCGCTACTTTGTTAAAGGTAGTTTTTGAATAGTTTTTCAAAGAAAGGTTAGCGTAGTTTTCCTCTTTAAAGTTTAGTTTATGTAGCTTGATATCACAAAACACAAAACTCAAAAAGGAAAGGTAAGATAAAAGTTAATCGTAAAATAAAATATAGGTGAAATAATTGTTAGGCTGCATAAAAGAAAAAAAAAATCATAGCATAATAATCTTCTATATATGCTTGGATTGAATTAAATGAATTCCTTTGCGTAAATATAAGCAAACTAGTGAGAAAAAGTGCATAAAAAGCATCGCTACTTTGCTGCAGAAGAAGTGGATGACTATATGCAACTTTTTAAAATTGTGTGCTATCTCTATCGATTAAGGTGGTTTTCGAAAGTTTTTTCAAAGCAAAAATAGCGTAGTTTTTTTCTTTTAAATCTAGCTTTTGTCTAGGGTAGTTTATGAATAGATTTTCAAAGAAAGGTTAGCGTAGCATTCCTCTTTTAAGTTTAGCTTAAAATTCTTGGCATCACAAAACACAAAACTCAAAAAGATAAGATAAAATATAAGATAAACCTAAAACATAATATAAATGAAACTAAAGATAAGCTGCATAAAAAACTAACAACATAATAATCTACTAGGCATGTTTAAATTGAATTATATAAAATCCTTTGCGCAAATATAGGTATGTTAGAGAGTAAAAAAGCGTTAAAAGCCTCGCAACTTTGTTAAAGGTAGTTTTTGAATAGTTTTTCAAAGAAAGTTTAGCGTAGTTTTCCTCTTTTATGTTTAGATTATGTAGCTTGACATCACAAAACACAAAGCTCAAAAAGACAAAATAAAATATAAGATAAACGTAAAATATAGATGAAACAAAGTTTACACTGCATAATAAACAAACAACATAATTATCTACTAGGCATGTTTAAGTTGAACTAAATAAATTCCTTTGCGCAAATATGGGAAAGTTAGACAGTAAAAATCTATAAAAAGCCTCGATACTTTGCTGAAGAAGATGACTATATGCAACTTTTTAAAATCGTGAGCTATCTATATCGATTTAGGTCCTTTTTGAGTACTTTTTCAATGAAAAGTTAGCGCAGTTTTCCTCTTTTAAGATTAGATTATGAAGCTTGACATAATAAAACACAAAACTAACAAAGGCATGATAAAATATAAGGTAGTTTTCGAAAGTTTTTTCAAAGCAAAATTAGCGTAGCTTTCCTCTTTTAACATTAGCTTATGTAGCTTGACATCACAGAACACAAAAACATAAAATAAAATATAAGACAAATAGATGTAGCTAAAGTTAGGCTGCATAAAAAACCAACAACATAAAATATCTACTAGGCATGTTTAAATTGAATTAAATAAAATCCTTTGCGCAAAAATAGAGAGTAAAATGCATAATGTTAGAGAGTAAAAGTGCATAGAAAGCCTCGCTACTTTGCTGTAGAAGAAGTTAATGACTAGATACACTTTTTTAAATTTGTGTGCTATCTCTATCGAATAAGGTAGTTTTCGAGAGTTTTTTCAAAGCAAAATTAGCGTAGTGTTCCTCTTTTAAATCTAGATTATCTCAAAAATAGATTTCGAATAGTTTTTCAAAGAAAGGTTAGCGTAGCTTTCCTCTTTTAACATTAGCTTATGTAGCTTGACATCACAGAACACAAAAAGATAAAATAAAATATAAGACAAACGTAAAATGAAAAATAGATGTAGCTTAAGTTAGACTGCATAAAAAACCAACAACATAATAATCTAACAGGTATGTTTAAGTTGAATTAAATAAAACCCTCTGCGCAAATATAGGTATGCTAGAGAGTAAAAAGGCATAAAAAGCCTCGCTACTTTGTTAAAGGTAGTTTTTGAATAGTTTTTCAAAGACAGGTTAGCGTAAATTTCCTCTTTAAAGTTTAGCTTATGTAGCTTGACATCACAAAATATAAAACTCAAAAAGACAAGATAAAATATAAGATAAACGCAAAATAAAATATAGATGAAACTAAAGTTAGGCTGCATAAAAAACCAACAACATAATAATCTACTAGGCATGTTTAAATTGAATTAAATAAAATCCTTTGCGCAAAAATAGCTATGTTAGAGAGTAAAAGTGCATAGAAAGCCTCGCTACTTTGGTGTAAAAGAAGTGGATGACTAGATACAACATTTTAAAATCGTGTGCTATCTCTATCGATTAAGGTAGTTTTCGAAAGTTTTTTCAAAGCAAAAATAGCGTAGTCTTCCTCTTTTAAATCTAGATTATGTCTAAGGTAGTTTTTGAACAGTTTTTCATAGAAAGGTTAGCGTAGCTTTCCTCTTTTAACATTAGCTTATGTAGCTTGACATCACAAAACACAAAACTCAAAAAGACAAAACAAAATATAAGATAAACGTAAAATAAAATGTAGATGAAGCTAAAGTTAGGCTGCATAAAATAAACGGGTAACAATATTTTTCTATGTATGTTTACATTGAGTTAAATAAAATCCTCTGCGCAAATATAGGTATGTTAGAGAGTAAAAGTGCATAAAAAGCCTCGCTACTTTGTTAAAGGTAGTTTTTGAATAGTTTTTCAAAAAAAGGTTAGCGTAGTTTTCCTCTTTAAAGTTTAGCTTATGTAGCTTGACATCACAAAATACAAAACTCAAAAAGACAAGATAAAATATAAGATAAACGCAAAATAAAATATAGATGAAACTAAAGTTAGGCTGCATGTAAAACCAACAACATAATATTCTACTAGCTTAGTTTTCCTCTTTTAAGTTTAGATTATGTAGCTTGACATCACAAAACGCAAAAAGGCAAGACAAAATACAAGGTAAACGTAAAATAAAGTAGAAGTGAAACAAAAGATAGGTTGCATAAATACAAAAACTGCATTGCCAAAAATAGAACTTGTTGTCTAGAAAGACTTTTTAAAGTTTGTTTCTTTCGTCTATTGACTTAGTGAATCGCGATCTGGTTTTTCTTAGGCGCGCTTGTTTCTTAGTTGTTTTTTTTTGTAAAGAAAGTTTATTCAGACGTTTTTTTTACGCAACTCCTTTAACATTATTTTTAACAAAGTATTCTTTTATACGTGTTTACATTGAAATAAAACCCTTTGCGTAAATAGAGATAAATTAGAGAGCAAAAGCCTCACTACTTTGCAGAAGAAGAATTGGATGGCAAGATACAACTTTTTAAATTCGTGTGCTTTCTCTTTTAAGGTACTTTTTGAATATTTTTTCAAAGAAAAGTTAGCGTAGTTTTCCTCTTTTAAGTTTAACTTACGCAGCTTGACATCACAAAACGCAAAAACCAATAAGGCATGATAAAATACAAGATAAACGTAAAATAAAATAGAAGTGAAACAAAAGTTAGACTGCATAAAAAAAAACAAACAAAAAAAAACATAATATACTTCTATATATGTTTACATTGAACTAAATAAAATCCTTTGTGTAAATATATGAAAAAATAGAGAGTAAGAGTTCATAAAAAAAGCCTCGCTATTTTGCTGAAGAAGAAATGGATGTCTAGATCTTTTAAAATAAGGAACTTTTTGATTTCTTTTTCCGAAAAATGGTTGGAGCAGTTTTCCTTTTTTAAATTTCACTTGTGCAGTTTAACATCACAGAAAATATTAATTTACTTTTTAACAAACTCTTAAAAACATCAGAAATAATTCTAAATGCAACTCTATTAAAAGTGTTAACAGAATAACAAAACGACTTTTTTTTTTTTTAAAGATAAAAAAGGTTTGAACTATCTTTAAATAAGAAATGTGAGAACAGTTTAACAGAACTTCTTGTTTATTATGTATTTAGCAAAACAGATAAATATATTTGCAAAAGCATAGAGAAAACAAACTACACAAAAGGCCCATCTTTATTGCCAAACTGAACAAACTTTTCTAAACTACATAAATGGTCTCACTATATTGCCATATTGAACAAACTTTTCTAAACTACCCTCTTTTTGAATTTTTAGCTTCATGTTTTTAATTTTGTCTTTAATATGGCTTCGGTAGGAGTACTTTTGCAAGACATGAATGAGCTTGTCACTGCTATGATTTGCCAAGATGCCAAGGTAATCTTTGTACGAGCAACTTGAGCTTACATCTGTAAACACGTCTTGCAAGATGTATGCCAACACTAAAGCTGCACATCGAGGAAAACTTCTGGTGTTGAACCATTCGTTGTGGCCAGGGCAGGCATTCAGCTTTTCAACTATTTCATCTAAAATTTTACAAACTCAAGTCATAACACAAAGAGATTAAATCGAATATTCATTTGGTTCTGAAGCATGACAAGATTAATTTTGTTTTTTTATTTGTTTTTTTTGTTGACCTTATTGTTTGCACTGATAGCAACAACTGGTTTTTGAAAGATTACCTAATTGGCATTGGCTAACTTCTGCTTTGTTTTCCTTTGTTCTTGGCTGAGTTGATCCTGAAATAAAATAAAACCATGTTCATTTTTCTAATTCATAAAAAAACCATCAACAGTTTCTAAGTGTTAGAGATAATAACAAGCTGTGCATGATTTCTAACGGTGATGTTTCTAACTTCATCATTAGAAATCGGGTAGACACAACTTTCTAAAAGTGCACTTAGCAATGATGGCTAGTTTTTGTTAACAGTTAACCATCTGAAATTGTGCAAGAAGAGGTTTGTGTTTATATATGTTTGTATAAATTAGGTTTTACATTACCGATGTGTTCTTCAGTGAAAGATGGCATTTCCAACTTGATTTTTTTTCTTCTTGGATCTTTTACTTCTAAAACATAATCAGTTTTAGTATCATTCACTTGTATAAACATTTAAGCAATCACAGAATTAGTCCTGCAACAAATACATACACACTTCTGTGTTGTTTTTTTTGTTTTTTTTATTGTTTTTCTTTTTTTTTTTTTTTTTTACAGCTTTAACAATAACAATAGGGCAAGGAGTTAATTTGGGCATTTTTATTTTTTGAAAGCGTGTTGAGATTTGCATAAAAATCAAAAATCAAAAAGAATTTACCTCTGGATGTACAAGCAAGACTTTGGCTAAATAGACTACCAACAGATTGAACAGCACCAGGTGAGGGCTGTTTTTCAAGAACAGTACCAGCCTGTTGGACTGGAACAGCTGAAAGAAACAAACTGGGTTTGGCCATCGTTTGCTGACGAGCAACAAGATTAGGAGCCAGAGGAACAGAAAAGACCTCTTTTGAAGGATTAAAAACAACTTGCAGAGAAGGAGCAACATGAACAGGTTTGGCAACCACTTGCTTATGAGAAGGTTCAAGAAGAGCAGGTTCAAGAAGAGCAGGTTCAAGAAGAGCAGGTTCAAGAAGAGCAGGTTCAAGAAGAGCAGCTTCAGGAGGAGCATTGAAAACACGTGTGACAGCCATAAGATTATCTTGCTGTGAAGCAACATTAGACACTGTTTCCAGCAGAACAGAAAAGACCTCTTTTGAAGGACTGAAAGCAACTTGTTGAGCAGGAGCAGCAGAAACAAGTTTGGCAACCACTTGCTCACTAAAGTAAACTGGAGAAAGTTGTGCATGGTGTTCAATAAAATCCGGTTCATCAGGAAATAATGTTAATGCAAGAGGAGAACAAGCTGTGCCAACAGGAACAGCTAGAGTCTGATCTACATCCATACAAACAGCTTGTTCATTAGGAACTAGTTGTGCAAGAGCAGGGGATAGTTCAAGAACTGGACCAGCGATTGTTTGTTCAGATGGAACAGACGAAACAGGAGTTGAGCTAGGTTCACACAAGAAATCTACAACATGTTCGTTGCTGTCCTCTAAAGGAGCATTGTTTTCTACAGCTGGAGAAAATGGAACCACTGTGGTACAACCGAAAGTAGCAGCACATTCTTCAGAGTCAGAACCGGAGTCTGAATCTTCCTCAAAAATGTCCTCAACATCATGAAAACCGTACTCCTCTGCATTAGTTCGGAGCCAGTCCATCACATCCTTCTCCTCCTTTGGTGGTCTCTCAGACTTTTCAACAGTCAAAGACTCTATGACTCCGAAGGACTGTCCGATGCCCAGGGCAAAGCGCAACTCCTCTGCAGCGTTCCACTGGGACACATAAAAGCTATCCATTGTGTGTCTGCTGTGCTTCATGTAGAGTGTAGCAAACCGCTCGCGATCTTCTTTGCTGTTGTTGGCAAAGTAAGTGGCTATCGAACCGCGAATGCAAGTGGCAGTAAGACGCTTCATGGGAATGTTTACTTGGCTTTTTCTGAAGCAGGACGTCAGGCTAGAGGTGATAGCAGAGGAACCCATCTGGTAAACAGGCACTCTAGTTGCACCCAGTGTCACACCTTCGTCTTTGTTGGCTCTCACCGAAGGAAAAAGGGGCCTGTAGCAGTCGCTCAACTCCAAAACAGTCTTGGTGTCTGCAGCCATGTAGTGAGAGTCGTTGACAAGAAGGTCTCTGTATCTCAGCAAATAAATATCGATCAACACTTTCAAGTCGTTCGGCACTAGAATGTTTTTGGCTCCGTACTTGTATGCTGTTTTGTAGCGCTCTTGCACAATGCAATATCCACACTCACTCTTCTCCGCAGCCATGTAGTCTCTAATGTTTAAAAGAGCAATGTTAGATTTTCTTAAACTGTTAATTACAGTGACAGAGAGCAGAAGATGGTTTCGTAGAGACACAGCATTGTCTCTAGTCAGCGGAAGAGACGCCTTTCTAATCGATTCCACTAAGTCTCTTACGTATGCAGACTTGCCATATTCGGTCAGCAAACTGACATTGATGATGTTGATGCTTTTTCTTCTTTTCACAAGGCTCCTCCTCAAAGAACGAAAGGGCCTCAGCACTTTTCGCAACTCATCCACCTTGCAGCGCAAACGTCGGATGGCCTCATGAGAAAGTCCGAAATAGACGTTTCTGGCTTCACTGAAACGAAACAGGAGACAAAGGGAGAAAAGGCGGTTGTACAACGTGTGACAAGACATGGCTTTTGTTTGGTCAAGTTCACTCAGCTTGGAATTGAGCTGAATTTTCTTAAAGTGCAAGGAGAAGTATCTATCCTCCAAAACATTGGAATTGGTGAGGGCGTTTGGGTGCAGCGTCAACGTGCTGTCACAACAAGTCAATATTTCCACAACTGCATTTTTGTAGATCTTTGCTTGTGACCAAGTGTTGTTGTTGGCTACCACAAGCCACTTTTCAAAGTCTCTGAAGAGCTCATCTGCTGACTGGTAATAAAAGTGAAAAGCATCTTTGTCCAACTGAAACAAGAGTCTCTTTTCTTCGGTCAAGACATAGGAGCTGGAAACCAAGTGCTCTAAGGAATCGAAATCAGAGTCAAGGACGGATTCGGTTTTCAGCTCTTTGTTTTCTACAGAGGTGCAGTGGTTTGCAGAAGGAGCCTCGGACGAACCAGCAACTGGTGAGGGCAAGCTTAAAAGAGGATCAGAGGTAAGAACCGGAGAAGAAAAAGACGAGGAAGGCCCAGGAGCAGAGGATGCAGAGCCTGATGCAGACGCTTGTTCAGCTACTGGCTTAATACCAAAGAAGGCAGGTCGAATAAATTGAGGGACATAGAGCTTCTCGTTGTCGTATCGCTTTGCCTCTGCAATCTTTTGTTTGATCGTCTTGGAATCATAGAAATGAGTCTCTTTCAAGTGTATGTCCAGTCGGTCGTAATACTTCCAACATTGCAAACAGGGGTAAGGTTTTGGACAGCCGGACTTGCGTTCGAGACGAGCATGCTGAAACTTCCTGACCATTGCAGAGTAAAAGATGGAAGCTTCATCCAAAGTCCAAGAATGATCTTTTTTAGTCAAGTGTCTTTTAATGCTTGTGGACGAATGTTTGCACAAAGGCATCGGACAGCTAACAGCGTACCTCTTCTTGGTACCATAGAAAGGTACAACCCTGTTTACGGACCCACACGCTGCAACTAATGCGGCCCTGACTTTGTTTTTGAGCTTTAAGCCTCTCTGTTCTTGTGACTGCTTTCTTTTCTTTTTTTTTGCTTTAGAGTTCGGAGAAGGGGCAACAACAGTGTTGTTTTCTTGTGAAGAAGACATGTTCAGGTGTTTGTTTGCAACGGTTTATGCTAAAAAAAAGAAAACAGTTAGTGAGAGTTTTTTTCTTCTGCCTGCATCCAATCCTGGAATGTTTACAACTGCAGGGAAGAGCTGTGTTTTTTCGAATCCTCGGCAAAAGAGAAAAAAGAAAGAAAAGAGAGCAACAAGAAGAAACAAAGTTTCCACTAGCAAATGAAAAAGAATGAGAGCAACTAGCATTACATGCATGGTGTCAGCAGTGATTGCTATTATGAGAAGGAGAATGAGAAAAAAAAAAAAAAAAGAAACAAATAAATAAAGAGATGGAGTTTGAGAGGATCTCGCAACCATATGACTCAAAGAAAGAAACTGTGTTGAAAAAAGGCAAGAGAGGGCAAATAGAACTTGCTAGCAAGGACAAATGACAGACATAACTACAACAGTAACAACTCTCATTGCAAGCATAATAACAACAGCATCAGCATCACTGACTCAGAGAGTGTTGACAAAACAAAACAGATTAAAAAAACAAGCAATGTGGCTGAACAGTAACAACAATCATTGCATGTATAACAACAACAACAACAACAACAACAACAGCAACAGCATCACTGACTCAGAGGGTATTGATAAAAAAAACAAACAAAACAAAAACAAAAAAAACAAAAAAACAAAAAAACAAAAAAACAAATAAAAAAACAAAACAAGCAAATTGGGTGAACAGTAACAACTCTCATTGCAAGCATATTAACAACAACAGCATCAGCATCAGCATCACTGACTCAGAGAGTGTTGACAAAATAAAATAGACAATAAGCAAGCAAAGTGGGTGAACAGTAACAACTCTCACTGCAAGCATAATAACAACAACAGCATCAGCATCAGCATCACTGACTCAGAGAGTGTTGATAAAATAAAACAGATTATAAACAAACAAAGTGGGTGAACAGTAACAGCTCTCATTGAAAGCATAATAACAACAACAGCATCAGCAACAGCATCACTAACTCAGAGGATATATAAAAAAAACAAACAAACAAACAATCAAAACAAAAAAAAAACAAACAAGCAAAGTGGCTGAACAGTAACAGCTATCATTGCAAGTAAAATAACAACAACAGCATCAGCAACATCATCACTGACTCAGAGAGTGGTGATAAAATAAAACAGATTAAAAAACAAGCAAAGTGGCTGAACAGTAACAACTATAAATACAAGTAAAATAACAAAAGCAGCAACAGCATCACTAACTCACAGGGTGTTGATAAAAAAAAAAAAAAAAACAACAACAAACAAACAAACAAAGCAAGCAAGCAAAGTGGGTGAACATTAACACTCATTGCAACTATAGTAACACCAACAGCAACAGCATCAGTGACTCAAAGGGTGTTGATAAACAAAAACAAAAGCACAAACAAAACAAGCAAAGTGGGTGAACATTAACAACACTTATTGCAAGCATAATAACAACAACAGCATCAGCATCACTGACTCAGAGAGTGTTGATAAAACAAAATAGATTAAAAACAAGCCAAGTTGGTGAACATAAACAAACACTCATTGCAACTGTAACAACAACAACAGTAACAGCATCACTGACTCAAAGGGTGTTGATAAACAAAAACAAAAGCACAAACAAAACAAGCAAAGTGGGTGAACATTAACAACACTTATTGCAAGCATAATAACAACAACAGCATCAGCATCACTGACTCAGAGAGTGTTGATAAAACAAAATAGATTATAAACAAGCCAAGTTGGTGAACATAAACAAACACTCATTGCAACTATAACAACAACAACAGCAACAGCATCACTTACTCAGAGGATATTGATAAAAAAAACAAACAAACAAACAAACAAAACAAAACAAGCAAAGTGGCTGAACAGTAACAGCTATCATTGCAAGTAAAATAACAACAACAACATCAGCAACATCATCACTGACTCAGAGAGTGGTGATAAAATAAAACAGATTAAAAAACAAGCAAAGTGGCTGAACAGTAACAACTATAAATACAAGTAAAATAACAAAAGCAGCAACAGCATCACTAACTCACAGGGTGTTGATAAAAAAAAAAAAAAAAACAACAACAAACAAACAAACAAAGCAAGCAAGCAAAGTGGGTGAACATTAACACTCATTGCAACTATAATAACACCAACAGCAACAGCATCAGTGACTCAAAGGGTGTTGATAAACAAAAACAAAAGCACAAACAAAACAAGCAAAGTGGGTGAACATTAACAACACTTATTGCAAGCATAATAACAACAACAGCATCAGCATCACTGACTCAGAGAGTGTTGATAAAACAAAATAGATTAAAAACAAGCCAAGTTGGTGAACATAAACAAACACTCATTGCAACTGTAACAACAACAACAGTAACAGCATCACTGACTCAAAGGGTGTTGATAAACAAAAACAAAAGCACAAACAAAACAAGCAAAGTGAGTGAACATTAACAACACTTATTGCAAGCATAATAACAACAACAGCATCAGCATCACTGACTCAGAGAGTGTTGATAAAACAAAATAGATTAAAAACAAGCCAAGTTGGTGAACATTAACAAACACTCATTGCAACTGTAATAAGAACAACAGCAACAGCATCACTGACACAAAGGGTGTTGATAAACAAAAACAAAAACACAAGCAAAGTGGGTGAACATTAACAACACTCATTGCAACTATAACAACAACAACAGCAACAGCATCACTGGCTCAAAGGGTGTTGATAAAATAAAGAAATAAAAACAAAACAAGCAAAGTGGGTGAACAGGAACAACTCCCATTGCAAGCATAATAACGACAACAGCAACAGCAACACCATCACTGACTCAGAGAGTGTTGATAAAATAAAATAGATTATAAACAAGCCAAGTTGGTGAACATTAACAAACACTCATTGCAACTATAACAACGACTACAGCAACAGCATCACTTACTCAGAGAGTGTTGAGAAAAAAAAACAAAACAAAAAAAACAAAAAACAAAACAGAAAACAAAAATACAAGCCAAGTGGGGGAACATTAACAAACACTCATTGCAGCTATAACAACAACAACAGCAACAGCATCACTTACTCAGAGAGTGTTTATAAATAAAACAAAAAACAAAAAACAAAAAACAAAAGTACAAGCCAAGTGGGTGATTACTAACAGCGCTAACAGCAGCAACAACAGTGTCTTTAGAAACAACAAACAAGTACAACAGCAACAACTGCTTTTACAGAGTATAACAATAACAACAACATGGCTGACACAAGTGTCAATGGCACTAACAACAACAAAAGGGTTGGAATAAAAACCTATAGGCAAAAGGAGAGCTGCATTCAGACAAGATCGATTACAAAGAGGCTCTTCTTTGGGACAGAGGAGAAACTGCTTTTGAGGGACAGAGGGACTTTTGTTGTTGTTGTTGTTGTTGCTGTGCAGAAACCAACAAACTTTTATTGAACCGAATATAACCGAATATAACCGAAAGTCTTGTTTGCTTCTGTTTTGTGCCATCAAGAAGGGAAAACAAAACATCACAAAACAAACGAAGCAAACGAAACAAACAAACGAACGAAACAAACAAAAAAAAAAAATTAAATAAATTAACAAACAAACAAACAAGCAAACAAACAAAAACAAATAAGAAAAACAGAAAACGCAGTACCGAAACCTCGCCATTTTTTATCCTTCCTCAAGCTTTCTCTGGGCGCCAAAGACCGAGAAAGTTGCGCAAGCGTGACGTTTAGGGGGGGGGGGGGGTACTTAAGGCCAGCAGACCGACCAATGGTACGCTTAGGAGAGACCCACGTGAATGCTACATTTTCTTTCTATGTACGCTGGATCCGCTCAATGTCTGGAATTTCCAGCATTCACGTGTCATCACTCCAGCCACCAGATTGGCCCACACTTTGCACACTTTCAAGACTAGAAACTCACTTGTGCTCAATTTGAGCAAAAAAAAAGCTAAGTCTCGCATGGCACGACAACTTTTAGAAAAGCAAACAAAGGCAAACGAAGGCAAACGAAGAAAAAACAAAAACAAATAAACAAAAACAAAACCGAAAAGGGAGAGAGAGAGTGAGTCGACTCATTTCTCTCGACTGCCTTAAACGAGAAGTCTAAAACGTTTAAAAGTTGAAAACTGAGTTTTTTAAATGAACTGCACCGAAAAAACTTTACGACAGTTTAGCTGGTTAAAAACGCAGAGGAAAATATTTTATAAAACTTAAGCGTTCTAGAGATGTCCTTTTTTGTTTTTGTTTTCTTGTTTTTATATTTTGGTTTGTTTCTGGTTTGTTTTTTTTTTTTTAAAAGGGGTGGGGGGGAAGGAGTAAGAGAATTACGGGGTTAGGATTGGAGGGGGATGGGGTTACGGTTTCGAAGCCTGGGGACAATGAAAAATTGCGTTCGTATAGTGTTAAGGTTAAAGGGTTAGGGTTAGGGTTAGGGTTAGGGTTAGGGTTAGGGTTAGGGTTAGGGTTAGGGTTAGGGTTAGGGTTAGGGTTAGGGTTAGGGTTAGGGTTAGGGTTAGGGTTAGGGTTAGGGTTAGGGTTAGGGTTAGGGTTAGGGTTAGGGTTAGGGTTAGGGTTAGGGTTAGGGTTAGGGTTAGGGTTAGGGTTAGGGTTAGGGTTAGGGTTAGGGTTAGGGTTAGGGTTAGGGTTAGGGTTAGGGTTAGGGTTAGGGTTAGGGTTAGGGTTAGGGTTAGGGTTAGGGTTAGGGTTAGGGTTAGGGTTAGGGTTAGGGTTTGGGTTAGGGTTAGGGTTAGGGTTAGGGTTAGGGTTAGGGTTAGGGTTAGGGTTAGGGTTAGGGTTAGGGTTAGGGTTAGGGTTAGGGTTAGGGTTAGGGTTAGGGTTAGGGTTAGGGTTAGGGTTAGGTTAGGGTTAGGGTTAGGGTTAGGGTTAGGGTTAGGGTTAGGGTTAGGGTTAGGGTTAGGGTTAGGGTTAGGGTTAGGGTTAGGGTTAGGGTTAGGGTTAGGGTTAGGGTTAGGGTTAGGGTTAGGGTTAGGGTTAGGGTTAGGGTTAGGGTTAGGGTTAGGGTTAGGGTTAGGGTTAGGGTTAGGGTTAGGGTTAGGGTTAGGGTTAGGGTTAGGGTTAGGGTTAGGGTTAGGGTTAGGGTTAGGGTTAGGGTTAGGGTTAGGGTTAGGGTTAGGGTTAGGGTTAGGGTTAGGGTTAGGGTTAGGGTTAGGGTTAGGGTTAGGGTTAGGGTTAGGGTTAGGGTTAGGGTTAGGGTTAGGGTTAGGGTTAGGGTTAGGGTTAGGGTTAGGGTTAGGGTTAGGGTTAGGGTTAGGGTTAGGGTTAGGGTTAGGGTTAGGGTTAGGGTTAGGGTTAGGGTTAGGGTTAGGGTTAGGGTTAGGGTTAGGGTTAGGGTTAGGGTTAGGGTTAGGGTTAGGGTTAGGGTTAGGGTTAGGGTTAGGGTTAGGGTTAGGGTTAGGGTTAGGGTTAGGGTTAGGGTTAGGGTTAGGGTTAGGGTTAGGGTTAGGGTTAGGGTTAGGGTTAGGGTTAGGGTTAGGGTTAGGGTTAGGGTTAGGGTTAGGGTTAGGGTTAGGGTTAGGGTTAGGGTTAGGGTTAGGGTTAGGGTTAGGGTTAGGGTTAGGGTTAGGGTTAGGGTTAGGGTTAGGGTTAGGGTTAGGGTTAGGGTTAGGGTTAGGGTTAGGGTTAGGGTTAGGGTTAGGGTTAGGGTTAGGGTTAGGGTTAGGGTTAGGGTTAGGGTTAGGGTTAGGGTTAGGGTTAGGGTTAGGGTTAGGGTTAGGGTTAGGGTTAGGGTTAGGGTTAGGGTTAGGGTTAGGGTTAGGGTTAGGGTTAGGGTTAGGGTTAGGGTTAGGGTTAGGGTTAGGGTTAGGGTTAGGGTTAGGGTTAGGGTTAGGGTTAGGGTTAGGGTTAGGGTTAGGGTTAGGGTTAGGGTTAGGGTTAGGGTTAGGGTTAGGGTTAGGGTTAGGGTTAGGGTTAGGGTTAGGGTTAGGGTTAGGGTTAGGGTTAGGGTTAGGGTTAGGGTTAGGGTTAGGGTTAGGGTTAGGGTTAGGGTTAGGGTTAGGGTTAGGGTTAGGGTTAGGGTTAGGGTTAGGGTTAGGGTTAGGGTTAGGGTTAGGGTTAGGGTTAGGGTTAGGGTTAGGGTTAGGGTTAGGGTTAGGGTTAGGGTTAGGGTTAGGGTTAGGGTTAGGGTTAGGGTTAGGGTTAGGGTTAGGGTTAGGGTTAGGGTTAGGGTTAGGGTTAGGGTTAGGGTTAGGGTTAGGGTTAGGGTTAGGGTTAGGGTTAGGGTTAGGGTTAGGGTTAGGGTTAGGGTTAGGGTTAGGGTTAGGGTTAGGGTTAGGGTTAGGGTTAGGGTTAGGGTTAGGGTTAGGGTTAGGGTTAGGGTTAGGGTTAGGGTTAGGGTTAGGGTTAGGGTTAGGGTTAGGGTTAGGGTTAGGGTTAGGGTTAGGGTTAGGGTTAGGGTTAGGGTTAGGGTTAGGGTTAGGGTTAGGGTTAGGGTTAGGGTTAGGGTTAGGGTTAGGGTTAGGGTTAGGGTTAGGGTTAGGGTTAGGGTTAGGGTTAGGGTTAGGGTTAGGGTTAGGGTTAGGGTTAGGGTTAGGGTTAGGGTTAGGGTTAGGGTTAGGGTTAGGGTTAGGGTTAGGGTTAGGGTTAGGGTTAGGGTTAGGGTTAGGGTTAGGGTTAGGGTTAGGGTTAGGGTTAGGGTTAGGGTTAGGGTTAGGGTTAGGGTTAGGGTTAGGGTTAGGGTTAGGGTTAGGGTTAGGGTTAGGGTTAGGGTTAGGGTTAGGGTTAGGGTTAGGGTTAGGGTTAGGGTTAGGGTTAGGGTTAGGGTTAGGGTTAGGGTTAGGGTTAGGGTTAGGGTTAGGGTTAGGGTTAGGGTTAGGGTTAGGGTTAGGGTTAGGGTTAGGGTTAGGGTTAGGGTTAGGGTTAGGGTTAGGGTTAGGGTTAGGGTTAGGGTTAGGGTTAGGGTTAGGGTTAGGGTTAGGGTTAGGGTTAGGGTTAGGGTTAGGGTTAGGGTTAGGGTTAGGGTTAGGGTTAGGGTTAGGGTTAGGGTTAGGGTTAGGGTTAGGGTTAGGGTTAGGGTTAGGGTTAGGGTTAGGGTTAGGGTTAGGGTTAGGGTTAGGGTTAGGGTTAGGGTTAGGGTTAGGGTTAGGGTTAGGGTTAGGGTTAGGGTTAGGGTTAGGGTTAGGGTTAGGGTTAGGGTTAGGGTTAGGGTTAGGGTTAGGGTTAGGGTTAGGGTTAGGGTTAGGGTTAGGGTTAGGGTTAGGGTTAGGGTTAGGGTTAGGGTTAGGGTTAGGGTTAGGGTTAGGGTTAGGGTTAGGGTTAGGGTTAGGGTTAGGGTTAGGGTTAGGGTTAGGGTTAGGGTTAGGGTTAGGGTTAGGGTTAGGGTTAGGGTTAGGGTTAGGGTTAGGGTTAGGGTTAGGGTTAGGGTTAGGGTTAGGGTTAGGGTTAGGGTTAGGGTTAGGGTTAGGGTTAGGGTTAGGGTTAGGGTTAGGGTTAGGGTTAGGGTTAGGGTTAGGGTTAGGGTTAGGGTTAGGGTTAGGGTTAGGGTTAGGGTTAGGGTTAGGGTTAGGGTTAGGGTTAGGGTTAGGGTTAGGGTTAGGGTTAGGGTTAGGGTTAGGGTTAGGGTTAGGGTTAGGGTTAGGGTTAGGGTTAGGGTTAGGGTTAGGGTTAGGGTTAGGGTTAGGGTTAGGGTTAGGGTTAGGGTTAGGGTTAGGGTTAGGGTTAGGGTTAGGGTTAGGGTTAGGGTTAGGGTTAGGGTTAGGGTTAGGGTTAGGGTTAGGGTTAGGGTTAGGGTTAGGGTTAGGGTTAGGGTTAGGGTTAGGGTTAGGGTTAGGGTTAGGGTTAGGGTTAGGGTTAGGGTTAGGGTTAGGGTTAGGGTTAGGGTTAGGGTTAGGGTTAGGGTTAGGGTTAGGGTTAGGGTTAGGGTTAGGGTTAGGGTTAGGGTTAGGGTTAGGGTTAGGGTTAGGGTTAGGGTTAGGGTTAGGGTTAGGGTTAGGGTTAGGGTTAGGGTTAGGGTTAGGGTTAGGGTTAGGGTTAGGGTTAGGGTTAGGGTTAGGGTTAGGGTTAGGGTTAGGGTTAGGGTTAGGGTTAGGGTTAGGGTTAGGGTTAGGGTTAGGGTTAGGGTTAGGGTTAGGGTTAGGGTTAGGGTTAGGGTTAGGGTTAGGGTTAGGGTTAGGGTTAGGGTTAGGGTTAGGGTTAGGGTTAGGGTTAGGGTTAGGGTTAGGGTTAGGGTTAGGGTTAGGGTTAGGGTTAGGGTTAGGTTAGGGTTAGGGTTAGGGTTAGGGTTAGGGTTAGGGTTAGGGTTAGGGTTAGGGTTAGGGTTAGGGTTAGGGTTAGGGTTAGGGTTAGGGTTAGGGTTAGGGTTAGGGTTAGGGTTAGGGTTAGGGTTAGGGTTAGGGTTAGGGTTAGGGGTTAGGGTTAGGGTTAGGGTTAGGGTTAGGGTTAGGGTTAGGGTTAGGGGTTAGGGTTAGGGTTAGGTTAGGGTTAGGGTTAGGGTTAGGGTTAGGGGTTAGGGTTAGGGTTAGGGTTAGGGTTAGGGTTAGGGTTAGGGTTAGGGTTAGGGTTAGGGTTGGGGTAGGGTTGG